>NC_028454.1:4730335-4736472 GCF_000263155.2 Setaria italica | reverse complement strand
AAGATCATGGCCTCCACTCATAGCCACACAAAGCAGACCATTGCACAACCAAACAATCGAACAACTATGTCCATCTTAGCTCTGACTATGAGTGCAAACCAATCAAACATATCTCTATGCTTCTATACTCCGACCAGAGCCTGAATCGTGTGACCGTCCTCGACCACTCCTGAAACCGCAACCAATCACGCTCTAAGCAACTTGAGGTTACTTCGAAGATAAGTCTACTACCAACCCTTAAGCTTAGCTTGTGTGGTTACCTCCCCTCCCCCCCCCCCGCTGAGGCTCCGCCTATATACTCGCGAGCATTGGACCCCATCATTGTTCAATCCTAGACTAGATCTCTCCAGTCAACGGGTTACGACGACTGAGAGGGAGGTGGTGTTGTGGCGGCGGCGGCGGCGGCCATGGAGGAGTCGGGGGTCGTTAGCGGCGGCACGGTGGTGAGCTGGGTGGCGTCCGGGGCGGTGCTGTGGTCGACGGCGTTCGTGCTGGTGCGGGCGCTCTTCCCCAAGCGCTCCTACGACTTCTGCAACCGCGCCGTCTCCACCATGCACGCCGTCGCCGCCGTCTGCCTCGCCTGCCTCTCCGTCGACGACTGGTCCTGCCCCGTCTGCCCGCTCGCCGCCGCGTCGTCCCCGCGCCAGGTACGTCGACGTCCGCTTTCTTCTTCTTTCAATTCGTACGACCGTGTGCATGCCGCGCCGGCGCCTTCCTCCCCGCCGTCAGCCGGAACGAACACGGCCGGCGGCAGTAACCACCACACCAGTGATCTTAAGCCGGCGGCCGATGCATGACCGTGGCGTCGCAATCAATGGCAGATGAAGGCGCTGGCTCTGACGCTCTCGTACATGGTGTACGACGCGGCGTGCTGCCACCTCAACGGCGACGTGCGGCTGGACAACACGGTCCACCACCTCGTCAGCATCGTCGGCATCGGCGCCGGCCTCGCCTACCGGAGGGTAAGCACATAACCAAATCAGTTAGTTCGTCGGTTACCCATCCGATCAGCCGGCCGGCCGGCCGGCGGCCTTGTTTGACCGGCCTTTAATTCGAGGGCGATCGAGCTCATTGATTGCCCGGCGGCTCTGTGGTTGCAGTGCGGGACGGAGATGGTGGCCAGCCTGCTCATCACGGAGATCTCGAGCCCGCTGCTTCACCTCCGGGAGATGCTCAAGGAGTTTGGCGTCCGGGATACCGACCTCAACCTCCTCGTCGACGTGCTCTTCGCCGTCACCTTCTCCGCCGCCCGGATGGGCGTCGGCCCCTACCTCACTTACGTCACCGTCACCGCCGACAACCCCATCCTCATCAAGGTACGCACACGCACGCCTTCTCGGCAAATCCGTTGGCCAAACCAACCTTCATCTCAACCACCACCTTCCCCCAAAATCCCAACGACTAACCAACCTCCCACGCATGGCACGCTGTTGCTTCCGTTTCGTCAGGCGATGGCGACGGGGCTGCAGCTGGTGAGCGCCTACTGGTTCCTGCGGATCCTCAGGATGGTCAGGTACAAGCTCAGCAAGAAGAAGCCATCGCCGCCGCAGCCGCCGGCAGGCAAGCTCGCCGTCAACTGATCTCCAGCGACCGTACGCCGGCAGCCTGCAGTAGCTGTCGTCGGAGCCCAAGCTGACGACGGATAAGAGTTGAATTCGATTCTAGACCGAGTGCTGTACATATATACCCGTGTCTGCGCAGTTCTTGCCTCTGACGAAGGTGATCGTCACGATCTGATGATGATCATGTAAACATGCTGTTCCCTTTGGCAAGGATGTCGCAAACCGGCGGTGCGTGTACTCTAGCGATCATTATTGGCTGTACAATTGTCCAGCGAATCGTGTTCAGGAATCTGATGAGTGCAAACAAACAAGTTGGCAAAACGACTGGCGCCTTGCATGTGATGACATAATTCTCATCACTGTAACAACGTCAAACCTCGTCAAAGACATCGTCAGAGCGGGCACCAACTAGAGGCAAGTCGTACGGGTACAGCATCAGTAAGAAATTTAAACCGTCGGTGCTATCCCAAATAGGTAAAACCAATGAGAAACAGTAAACCGCGAAGCAGAACAGGTGGAACAGACAGTTTACCTGATTACCTCACCAATGAGAAATGAATGAAATACAGCAAACCACGAAGCAGAACAACAGGTGAAACAGACTGTAATCTACAGTTTACCCCGAGTCCGAACTTCATAGTCCGTAAGATCTAGATCTACATGTTAGCACAAGCTGATGGGCACGGTAAAGCTCAAGAACGAGTGTGTTGTTCCTGTGATTTCTTCAGAACTTCCTTCAGCACTGCCGCGATCCTCTCAGCCATGTGGTGCTCCATGAACCTATCCCTCACCCTGTCATAGCCCTTCTTCCCCATGGAGGCCCTCTGCTCAGCATGGCTTGCGAGTCTCACGATGTTCTTCGCGAGAGGTGCGACGCCCTCCTTCCCTGCAGGGTGCAGAAGGCCAGTCAAGCCATCCAGGATGATTTCCGTGGTCCCTCCAGCAGCCGTGCCCTGATATAGCAAAGGCGTAACGTCATTAAACCCGGTCAACAAGTTGACAGCATGGGACAGAATGCAGGCGAAAACAGCGGATGGCGGGCACAAGGCTTAATGTGAGCTCATGATTGTTTACAGCGACTCTGTACCCATGATTCACAACAATAACTCTGGTCTCCAGATTCAGAAAATTGCTGACCCACGTTTCAGAATGTTGCAGCATGGTTAATTGCCTTGTAGAAAGATTGGTCGTTTATACTCCAAATAAATGTAAAAATATAGTGCGTTCACCAATGGTTTAGCTGACTTGCCTGCCAGTCCCCTGCCTACACACTGACAGGAGCGGGGAGAGAGGGCCTTACCAGTACTGGCAACTTGAATGCCATTGCTTCGATTGTTATCCTTCCAAAGCATTCTCCACGGGCCTAGGTTGAGAAAATAAAAGGTATTATTACTGAAAGTCTGAAGCAGAACAAATCCGCTTATGAACAAGCATCTGACACTGGCTGTGTAGCAGCACTACTTGGTCACTGACCTACAGTATAATGCAAGTCGAATCTTTTACAGCAGGTGTATAACTAATCCTGGACTTTTTGCAAATTTCACTAGTTTAAGGGTGTTTGCACTCTGTGGTCTAAGCATCCTTAGCAAGTACCATACGAAAACAACTGGCTTTCTTAGCCGAGCTGCAAACCAAACATATATATGGTAAGTGACTTCTGTTCTAAGCTAAGTTCCTCAATACACCACATGAAGTGAAATGTCAACATACTAATAGTGGCCGGGAGGGGGCTTGAAACCCAAATAGTTAAGCATCATTAAGTACTGATCAATCTTGAACTGGCCAGAAATTGCAAAGATTGTATGCTAGCATTTGACTGATATATGTATCACTAGTCCTTAAGAAATTTTAAGCCATGGCCTTTGGTGAGAATATGACAAATCAAAAGTACAACAAAGTCTTGTAAACCTTGCTCTTTTATTCAATATATATAATCAGTAGGGGCATACCCCTCCTGTTCAATAAAAAAAAAGTACAACAAAGTAAAAGTTCACCTAAATGCTATGCCAAACAAAGAATCACCCTTTCTCTGTTCCATCTCTAGCTATTGATAGCTTCTTTATGACTTAAAGTAGACAGTATTAATTATTGCAGAGTGAAGCAATACGATACAAGCAGATATCGTTCCTAGCCATTCCATACTATAAACATTCCGCGTGAAAAACAATTAACAGAGACATACAGTTTTGAGGGGGGAAACATGGACCACAGATCACACTATGACTCACCTGAGAGTTCTGAACAAGCACATCAATTGCTGCCAAATAAGGAGCCACTGCCAATGTCTTGTTCACGAAATGGACACGTTCATGAATCCCATTCTTCACCACAAAGTCGCGTAGCTGGGTCTCAAATTTGGTCTGAGCATTCATATCACTTCCCACAACTACGGCATGCATCGTAGGCACTTTTAACTTCTGCTGTTGGATGAGCTGCAAACTCTGATAAAATGCCTGAAGAAACAAGTCTTGCCCTTTTCCTCGTGATACACCTGGATTACAGGATATTTACTAAGAAAGGAAAATGCAATAATAAGACATATAGAATTTACATCAACAAGACTATGTGGTTGGGAATTGTGGAACTAAGTGATGAAACATACTGTTTATTATTGCAAACAGGAGATCTTCACTCCGTACTCCAAGGGACTCACGAATATGTTCTCGTAGGACTCTTCTTGCAATGTTATCTTCAGCAACTTCCATTAGTTCTTTACTATTCCCGAGGTGGACAACATAAGTTTGTGGCATCTGTATTCTTTAGATGAAGCAATTAGAGGTATATAATAATGAACCAGAAACTCAATAAGTAAGAAAATGCAAGAAATGGCCGACTATTGCCTAAGTGTTTTCATCACAAGTAAAAGTTCATACATAGCAGAAAAAAATATATAGCCAGTAAAGATTGGAGCTATCAACAGAAAGGCAGGGGGCAGAGAATTTATTGTCTCCTAGACAGCTAATTCATATCAGCAGTATGGAGTCAAAACTATGATACCAACCTCTTCAATGTTATAATACAGAACCCAGCAGTCAATACTATACGGGAAAAAGAAACAGGGTTATAATTGTGCACATACTTCAGACGGTCGCTAGTCCTGCTCTTCCAATATTCAGCCGTTGTGTGAGAATCAATCATGGCCCCAGCAACAAAGGGAAGATGTTTGACAAATTCAAGCTTAAAGTAATGCCCTCGCATTTCATGGATCCACCACAGAATCTTTGGAAGGACTTCAGGAACATGATCTTTTAGAACAGGATCAAGCCATTTGCCAGCGACAGCAGTGTTCAAGACAACCAGATCAGCTTTTCGAGCAGTATCAACTGCCTCTTGTCCCCTAGCTGGTAAAACCTGTGAGGCAAGTAGTTTGAAGTATTTGAGTAAACAAGGATTAAATTCCATTTTGATGTATGCCAACGGAGATAGTTTGTGGCACCATCGTTTCTTTTGCACTTCATTTTATTATGATAAATATTAATATTATAACATAGTAAAGCCAAATGAGGTGCACAAAACAGAAAGAGGACTAGAGAGTTGCACTTAGTCCTAGGAGCAAATTAGTCATTCCAGCCATCTCAAATTTACAAGGTCAATCGTCAACCATAAGGTCAATGTGTGAGAGGAGAGTTTAAATTGTAGTCCCCTCGCAATTTGTGCTAGGTGTCGATAGAGAAAACAGTGAAATCAATCAACATCCCAGTTCTAACTTATTCAAACCCGTCCTTTTCCCGCCTACTTTCCACCTCCTGAAATTCCATCTGAATTGTAACAATTGCCCTGCACTGAACATAGATGGATAAGAAGACCCAGTGTATCATATTAAGTTTCAGTAGAACTTCAAATTTTTCTCTCGCTAAATTCCCTCTTTGTTCTTTGAAGTTTTAAGCACAGTAGCAACTAGCGACTGCAGGTATGCAGCCAAAACTATATTTACCCTCACCACATAATATGCTGCTCTTCCATGTGCACTTCTTCTCTTAACAGGCCATGCATTTTTATTGAAAACGACAAGTTAATTATCTTTCTTCTCTCAAAAAAAGTTATGTTTCATATGTAAAATATCACTGGGAGTTCTTCCTACTACTAGTTGATCCTGCGCTCCTTTTGTTCTTCCCTTTGTTCAGTTTGGGTTAAGTTAGGGTGAGAGTAGGTTCTATTCTAATGTTGTACTTTGGTTTGGTTTGTTACTCAATATAATGACGCACAGCTCTCTTGCTGGTTCAAGAGGGAGGGGGGGGGGGGGGGGGGGGGGAAAAAATAAATGGGGGCCCTCTTGGATTTTAAGGTTTAAAAATTGGGAAGGGTTTTTTTCTTTTGGCAAAAGATTTTTCTAAAAGGTTATCTTCTCTTTAAAGTTCCCCCGCCCCTTTTTCATGACATAATTTATTATGACATTTTAACTCTTTCTTTTTTGGTATTTAAAAAAATTGGGTTTGCAAAAAAGGAATTGCATGACTTGCTTTTGCTTGCCGAAAAATTATCACCCTTGCATCGGCTAAAGGGATCCTCTACGATCAATGATATCTCCAGGCCAATAAAACTCTGATTTGAAAACTCTACCCTTTATTGTGGGTG
>NC_028454.1:4627775-4730235 GCF_000263155.2 Setaria italica | reverse complement strand
GAATCTTAGGATACTGCACAACAATGAAGGGATGCCTACAAAATATCATATTACCGTCATGCAAAGCAGCGGTGGAGCTCAACCGAAATTTTAGCTGGGGCAGAATTCACCTAGGTCCTGTCGATGTACACGCCAACCATCTTTGCTCCACCAACCGCCGCCGTGCCAAGAAGCAGCGCCTCTGCTGTGCAGAAAAACATTTGCTGCTGCTTCCCTGCTCTCCTATTGGTGTTGGCAGATTAGGCATATCTCTCATGTGCCTTGGCCCTAGGTAGCTCGCTAGTGAGCAGTCAACGGTCGACGGTGTGGCTACGATATTGCCACCGACGAGGGCTTTAGGCGTGAAAGAGATGAGTGTCAAGTGTCAATGGGTGGGTGGCCGGCAGCATGCAGATTGAGAGGCGGATGTTGGTCGGCGGCAGGCGTCAGGGTGGACGGCAGCAGGCGGCGAACAACGAGCAGAGGCAACAAGCAGAGACTGGCCATTTCGGCCTTTTGCCATTTGGGCCTCTTCAAAAACATAAAGGAACACTGTATGGACTCGTCAGCCTAGTTGGCCCATACAGCCTCATAACGGTTTGTGCCTATTCATCTTCTTCTTCCTTCAGTTGACGCCATGATTGACGGAGAACGAACACAACCGGCTAGATTCCTCGCCTAGATCTCACTGAGGAAGACGGGGTAGGGGGTCCTTGCTCCGCTGGGAAGCTGGGGCAGCTGCCCCACCCTGCTGTATGGGGAGCTCCGCCTATGATGTAAAGCCCCCATAGGCTAGTTATTACTCTTGCAATGTTGTATGTTACTGTAGTCCATATAGTAAAGGACCTTGGAAATAAAAACTTGATCTCTAAAGAAGAACGATATATAAGAGAAAATGCTAAAAAGTTATTCCAAAATCGTCTCATGACATGCATTCGAAAACATTACTTGGAAACTAGAATGCCATTTATTTGAGAATGGAGAAAGTAATTTTGGTGGAGTTCAAAAATCTAAAAGGCCAAAAAAAGGAGTAAATTTTTATTAATACACTTAATGTTTTTTGAGCGAAATACAGTAGGGGAAACCCCTACTGTGGTATTTACTATACAGATTGAAAAAAAACATAGGTTAAAAAAAACTAGAAAGAGAAAATTCACAGAAGGTTGTTTAATACTTGAACTCTTATGTATAACAAGCCAATTATACACTTAATGTTGTTCAACAACTATATCCAATAATCTTCACGGATAATTCTCACAATATGATTTACTCCCCTTATTCTAATATAAGTGGCATTCAAACTTTCAAATGTTCTTTAAAAAATAATCTTCATGGTTGATGCTTACGATATGATTTTGGCGATGATTTTTTTTAATGTTTTCCCTCAAAAAACTACTCCCTCCATTCTCAAATTTGGCGTTCAGGACAAGATAGTTCAAATGTCATATATTTTGAGAATGGGGGAGCATACTCTTTTAATGATCAATTTCATTCTGCAAGGTCCTTTTGTACAATGTCCCAGAGTGCATACGTGTTCCGAGAGAACTAACAAATCTGATGAAGGCATTGAATGAAGGTGAAATCATTATTTTTAAGTGTGCCTTGGCCCTTGGTTATGCAAAATCCTAGAAAGGCATCTATTTAGGAACAATGGAGCAGAACCCTTCCAGAAAATTTACTACAGTCAAGTCATAGAGTCCAAAACTGATGGCCTAGTTTATCAAAATGGCAGTTACCGTCCTCTGCTATTGAATTTTCTCAAATTTTGCTTAGATTTCTACAAACAACTAGCTTGCTGTAGTGTTTGTATAACTTTACCAGATCAACAAAACCAAATTCCAAGCAATTTTTAGATGAAGGGATGCTCCGTTTCATTAAGAAAATGAAAGAGGTAAGACCAAAATTCCAAATTCCAAGCAATATGCATAAATGTAAGACCAAAATTCCAAGCTACTCATCTGTAGGAGCATTCATACCTGCACTCCATGGTTCAACATCTTATGCTCCAAGCTATGTGTAATATCATTTGTTTCTTCTGATCTCTGGTTTGTTATCCACACCACTTGTGAGCCAACATGCCTCAGAAGAAATGCCAGCTCCATCAGTAAAAGTGGGCCACCTACATGAATTAGGAGTATTTCCACTGAGACTGATTGGTTATTAAAATGAATGACAGTAACAAACAAATGATGCTTTCGTTTTCAGAGATTCTTTCAACAAATATTACCATTTCAGAACTCGAATCCTCCAGCTTAGAGAGCTTAGGAACAACTTGAACAACGTTAAGTACTCAATAGCTTCATATAGCTACTTTTACTAGAAGAACATTATTGCAATCGTAATCATTTCTAGCCTTTTCAAGAGATCTAGGCTCATATCCAACACTGGAAGTAGAAATTTCACTCCTATCTCTCTGTTTGATTTCTCGTTAACATAAACGCAACTACGCAATCTAGTAGCCCAACTCGCTTGCATCACAATCAAGCATTAGAGCTACCGATCCCCAGTGCACAGTGCTCCGTCTCACATTCCGATAAACTGGGATCTCAGTACATTTACTCAAACCAACAAATTCTAATCACACTACTCCCCAATGTATGGACTAAGAAGTGAATCCAAAAGTGAGAAAATTACCGGAGAGGGAGAGCTCGTGGGAGACGAGCAGCACGAGCTTGGACCTCATGAACCCGAGGGGACTCCCGTCGGCAGCAGCGGCGGTGAGGGAGGCGGAGTCCACGTGGGCGTCACAGGGGTCACGCAGGGCGCCGCGGAGGAGGAACCCCACTGTGGAGGCGGAGGCGGCGACGGCCACGAGGAGCAGCAGGAGGACCCGGGTCCGTTGGTGGGCCGGGCCGCGGCCTCCGGCGGCCGCCGCCGCGGAGGACGACGGGAGCTTCGCCATCACCGGCGGAGGGCACGGGTACGGGGAAGGCTTGTGGGATCAGATGATCTGATTCAGATCAAACGGCCCAGATTTGCTGAGGCATTTGCTAATGCTTTTCTCTTTTCTTATTACGCGTGCAGTCGGTGCATAGCGATTGAGCAAACGATGCATCACTGCTTGGGAGTATCAATTTGGCTCAACGTTCCTTAAAAGTGAGGGTCGCTCAAATATGTTGATCGAATTTCACAGGAGTCGATCTGTCTCTAACCTTCTCGAATTGATGAAAATACACGTGACTCTTATACTTCCTTCCTTTGTAATCCAATTCAATCCTATATATATATTTAGTTCCGAATCGTATAGTATTCCAGTTTAATTCTATATATATTTAGCTCCGAATAGTATAGTATTCCAGTTCAGTATTTAGTGAGCTTAATCCTTATATTTGCTAGGCTAAATTAGAAACCCCTTACCACCCTGGTAGTGTCCATCAGGTTTGCTCTATTTCTTTTTTTTTACAACCATGGTTGAAAAATTAGACAGCAGATGCATCATAAACTTAGAAAAATATGCATCCAAATGAATGGATGTCCCTGTTGTAGAAATGAAAAATGATTTAACCTTGATGTGCCACGTCAAAACTGCCAGCGAGTCAATGCAATTCAGCCAGTTCACCCCAACTCCCAACTTTGGCACTATACAAAAAGAAGATTTCCCATCACATCAAACTTACGGTACATGCATAGAGTACTAAATGTAGATGAAATTAAAAACTAATTGCACAGTTTTGTTGTACTTTGCGAGATGAATCTTTTGAGTCTAATTAGTCAATGTTTGGATAATAATTCACAAATACAAACAAAACGCTACAACGTGCTACAGTGCTGTAACGGTAATTTGACACCTTCAAATTTTGGCAAAGACCTCAACGCCATGCCGACCAGAGTCACAGTCCACAGCGACTCGTCCTGCTCCTGCAAACCCAAGCGGCCAAGCACATGCTTGCTTCCCAGTCTCTCCGAGAAAACCGAGACATCCATCCGTCGTCGGGGCCCACACGTCCCCGGCGCAAGCGGCAAGCGCACCGGCCCCGTTCGCCGGCCGACGCGGCGACGGCCCCCTTCTCACCTTCTGAAAAGGGAAAATTCGAACCGACGAGCGGAGCCGGTCCAGGATAAACGCGCTCTCCCGCTCCCCATTGCTCTCCCACGCCGACGCCCGCCCGCCCTCGGAGATTCGGCCGCCCGACCCCGCAGCGGTGAGTTCTCGCTGCCCCGTCTTCTCCCGTCAAATCCGTGTGCTCCCCCCCGAGCAATCCCTGATCGCTTTGTTTGCCCTGGACGGTTGCCTCCGGCTCAGCCTGTGTGGGGCTGCGGGTTCCCACTCCGCTCGGGCCCGTCGGTCCGGTGTCACTGTGCCAATACCCAGCAAACAGTAGACATTTGTAATGCAAAATCCTTTTAGTTCCGTTTTTCCGAAGCCATTTGTAACTGCTCTCATGGTGCCCGGTATACAGACATGCCATTAGTTTCATGATTTTTGTTTTGCGAGGGAGTTTCATGTTTGTTGGTCAGTTAATCATGAAAAACCTTGTCATACAATGCTGACATTATATCTAACAGGGAATCGCCGATTACACCCAAACGACGGTTCTGCCATGAGTCCTGTGGCTTCCTGTCCTACGCATACCATTCATCTATTGATCGCAGGTGTTTTTTTATTTCCACACCTGTGCTTCTAAATACACTGTATAAGCTTCTACTTTCATCTCTTGTTTGGTAATTTCATTTGGTTAGGAATTATTGGGTCTGTTAGATCCTTATAGTTTGTCACCTGGTGCAGTTTTGTTGGCACTGGCAGCTATCTACGTGCATGTGCCAGCCACTGCTATCATCGTGGTCCCAAATTCTAATTGTTATACCTTTGATAATGAAAGCCGCCTTATTGATTTTGTATCCTTACAGTCATTCTATTCTCTAGCATATACTAGATAAAATTCTTTCGTATTGCTCTCTCCTAAACAGCTTCAGACACATCTGGTCGGAAAGGAATATGAATATAACGAACAGGTGAATATCCTAAATCCACTATAACATGATCGGAAATTATTTTCTATACTGTCTACATGTATATTGTTTATTGTAAGTGTATCCACTATACACTAACAGCTCATTTTGCTGTAATTATCAGGGTTTGCAACGCTCTGATTTGGTTGTTGAGTTCTGCAAAGATGTGCAGAAAAGATCTCAAGAGGTATGGCAGTATTCATGACATTTTTTCCAACTCTTTATTGTCAATTTATGTTGTCATCTCCATCAAATTAAAAGTTGTGAAGGTTATCTCGTTATGTACTTGAAAGGTGGTGTAGCAGTACATTGTTTGCATAATTGTATTTCGTACAATTTAGTCGTATACTAAGGTGCAAATGTATATTTTAAGGCATAGGCTGTATAAAGTTCAGTCCTCGGTCAAAGCATTTTTCTCTATTGCCATTAAATCAGAGGTTGAAAATGGAATGAATACTCTTTTCTGGGCAGATAGGTGGCTCCATGGGCAGAGGCTGGATCAACTTGTGCCGAACTTGTTTGGTGCAGTTTCTACCTGAGCAAAGAATAGGACAGTTCACGATGCTCTTACTGATCGGAGATGGGTTACTGATATCCGAGGGGCTCTTTCGTTGCCTGTCTTGACAGAGTACCTTGGTATTTGGGATCTCCTCTCAAATGTTTTGCTGCAACCAGATGTCGAGGATCTTCATGTGTGGCAATTTTCATCCTCAGGGAGGTATCTGGCAAAGTCTGCCTATGAGTCCATGTTCATTGGAGCCACCTCTTTCCATCCTTGGTAGAGGATTTGGAAAAGTTGGCCCCCCGGCAAATGCAACTTCATCGTTGCACACAACAGATGTTGGACGGCTGATCGCCTTGCTAAGAGAAATCTGCCACATCCAGAGCGCTGTCCATTGTGTGATCAAGATGAGGAAACGATAGATCATTTGCTTGTCTCTTGCGTCTTCACCCGACAAGTCTGGTTCAGCTTACTACAGAAAGTTGGATTGCAGGCCCTGACCCCACAGTTGGAGAACGTTTCTTTTGATGATTGGTGGGAAACAGCAAGCAATAGAGTAGAGGGTCAGGTTAAAAAGGGCCTGAACTCCATCGTCATTCTTGGGGCTTGGTCAATTTGGAACCATTGAAATTGATGTGTTTTTTAGGGATTTCTCCAAGCTTTAATGGAGTTCTGTCAGTTGTGAGAGAGGAGATGCACTTGTGGAGTTTGGCTGGAGCTAGAGGAGTTTCTTATCTCCTTGCCCTGGCACCTTTGGCGGTTTAGCTTATTGCTAGTTAGGGTCTGATCTTTCCTTTTTTTTGGTAACAGGTGATTAGTTCATTTGTAAGGTGACGGTTTTTTCTGCTTAGGCTTTTTCCTTAAAAAACCTGGCTGTACCTTGGGTTTCTACAACCCTTTTTCTTCTTAATATATTGATAAGCAGCTCTCCTGCGTGTTCGAGAAAAAAAAAGTTATGTGGTTTGAAAAGTGTGAAGAGTATAAACCGCGGGGTAAGTGGTGCCAACACAGCCAGTAAAAATTGAATATAGTGATTTTTCACAATGCACCACCCTTTTATGCTGAACATGAGAAGTTATCATTATATTACTACGTCCTCTGTAAATAGTGCATATTGGAAAGATGGGAAAAACTAAATAACCCCAGAATGAAGATAAAGGTAGAAACCCACCCTTACGTAGCTGAAGATTAGTAAACAGTGTAGCAGCCTTGCAGTTCCAACTGCAATTATCATTCAGTTCCAGCATTTTTGCCCATAATTAATCTGTCTGTCTACACTCTTCTTTAGCATCACTGTTCTATAAACTAATTCTATTTAAATAATTCTGATACTAATTTTTTTTGGAAGCACATAGTTTGGGCTTGCACCAATTGTCTCTTTTATTATTTTGATCTAAATAGTCCTCCATAGATGTTGAAATTTGCGACATGGTCACCATCTGGATAATGCAATGCATTTGTTCATTCCTTTCAGGGTTACATTGAATTTGGACGTTTTGTTAGTTCTCGCTCTTTTCTATTTGGTTCAGGGCCTACTGACTATATTCAGGTAACACTTTCACATTTTAATCAATTATGTATGATAAAATTGTGCCTATTTTCTGTGTAATTTTTGCTTTATTTTGTACTTTAGGGGGAAGAAATATTCTCATAGACTTATACAATGTCTAGAAGCTCTCTTGCACCTGCACGTGTCACATTCTCCATTCTTTGTAATTGAGACACTACTGCATTTCCATTCCCAAAAAAGGGGGTTTGGAGTTTTCCTTTCCTTTCCTTTTCCTTAGTCTGCATGTATTATCCCATTAGGTTCTTTGTCGTAGTTCATATATGGATGATTTGACAGCATCAAACTCAATAGAGATAGAAAAGAAAGAGAAAAGGCGCATAGAAGTAACAACCACTGTTTCATCTGTGAAACATAATCACAACTTTTAAACATTGTATCGAGTTTGGAGTGCACAAATCATAGATGGAAGAAAACTGTCATATGCTTCAGGGTCAACTTAAATTTGTGAAAGCCATTTCGTCAACAAGTGATATCATATAATCTGAAATAGAGGAATGTCTTGACCAAGTTGTGTGTTCATTGCAGCATTTAAAAGGTCAAGTGGTCTACACCCAGCATACAGGATGTACAATTCCTGACTTGATTAACATTTTGAACTTCTCAGGGTTAATCCAGCATATACTTAACATAGCAGTTTGTTCAGTTCATAGTAATGTATTTTAATTGAAAATCAGAATCAATCCTGACAGGGTTCTTCCGACCTTGCTATATAATCACAATATTGGTTGGATTATTTTGTTTATCTGCATGTGATGGTTATTGTATTCAACTGTTGACTCATGATTCTTTATTTCTTTTATCATTTAGGTTGCATCAGAATTAGAGTGCCATTCATTCTTTCTAGGAGTTCTCTACCTTCATTGCTCAACTTAATAAGCATCCATTCTCTAATTCCATACTCACAATTTCAGAGATTCCACAATGGAGATTTAGTGCACTGTGAAACTACCTTCAAAATGATGGGTCGTACAGCACAGGTTTGTGTTTATTTTTTGGTGAAATTCTTTGTTATTATCACTAATATCGGGATTTCTTTTATCAAGGATCTATTTTAACCTGTTGGTGTAATATTTTTTAAACACATTTCAGGTAAACATCAAATGTGGACATTGCTCAAATAAAGCTTGCAGAGGTCTGTTGCCTGTTGGTTTTCTTAGTTCCATGTCACCTTCACGTGACCAATTTAAATTTTTTTGCGCATGTTACTGATTGAAGTAAAATTTAACTACTGTGTTCTTAAGGGATACCTATTTAGGGGGTAGAAAGGCTACTAGCTACTTCTTACTGCATCAGTGTGCTAGGAAGTAGTCTTCTTACTTTCATGTAAATTTTCTTGGAAATCGTAGTTACTCGTGCTCACTAGTGGATTTAATTTCTTGTTTTCTTAAGAACTATGAATGTCTTGGGGAAGAAATGTTGACTGGTTTGGCTCAATCGAATTTCATTCTTCCCCTCTGCAAGAGAATTGAACCTATAAGCAAAATTTGCTGTTATCCTCAACTCCCAAATGGTGATACATATTATCTACAAATATGATGGAAGTTGTTGCATTACTTAAAGCACAATTCTTATCAAATGATGAGTTCATATAGATACTCTGTATGTAATGGGGTGCATATGCCATGAATGTTTGTCAAGAATTGTTAGCTTTGTTGCCAGGATGATAATTGGTCAAATGGTCATAAATCTGCCACTTTTATTGGCCCTGAATCCAAAGATAACACAAAGTTCTGTTTTAGCTGCATACATCATGAGAAAGCATATGCTAATATTGACAACTGTACAGATGAACAAGGATGCATCTGTAGCATATCTTACGATGAAAGGATGTGCAGGTAATAATGGAATGTGTAATTTATTATGCATTTTGAGTGAACTGATTTCTACCTTGCACACTTTGAAAAATAGGAATTAGATGGATTCTAAAACTAGACAACAGTGCAGCCTTTTTTTACATTTAAGCATTGTCATAGGAATGCATGGGGCACAGCTTGCTCTCTTGCGAATGATTAAAAGCAATGAATAAGAGCTGAACTATCTAAAATCTAATTGAACACCAAGTGAGCTGTTCAGTTTGGACTATATTTTACTCCCTCCATCCTTTAATATTTGATGTCAGTTAGCTCAAAATTGAGCTAGCCATCATCAAATATTAGAGAACGGAGGTAGTAACTCCAACAGTCTGTCACATTTTATAGGACAGCAATTAGACCTGCAATGATGTATGGTGCATAATGTTGTCCTACAAAAAGATGACATGTCCAGCAGATAAGTGTTGCGGAAATGCGTATGTTGCGTTGGATTTGTGGTCATATGAGAAGGGATCGAGTCCGGAATGAGGGTATACGTGATAGGTTAGGGGTAGCACCAATTGAAGAAAAGCTTATCCAACACTGGCTAAGAAGGTTTGGACATGTCCAACGAAGGCCTCCGGAGGCACCGGTTCGTAGTGGAACCCTAAGGCGTGACAGTAATGTGAAGAGAGGCAGAGGAAGACCAAAATTGACATGGGAAGAGGCAATAAAAGGATATTTGAAGGGATGGAATATACCCAAAGATTTAGCCTTGGATAGGAGTGCTTCAAAAACAGCTATTCATGTGCCCGAACCTTGATTTGTGGCTCTTGTTGGGTTTCAACTCTAGCCTACCCCAACTTGCTTGGGATTGAAAGGCTATGTTGTTGTTGTTGTTGTTGTTGTTGTAAGAGAGAAACTGTATGCAAGGCAATGCTCAGAAGGAAACCAACTACATGGAAATACAGGATACTTCCCTAACACATCATACTAGCTGAATGCCCATGTGTCATTACGCATTACAAAAATCGTATTGGCACAACCGTCGAACCACAACTGCAGAGTTTGATTGGCCTGCACAGCCCCATCTACTCTGTCGGGGCGCTTCGCTGAGCTCTTTTGCAATCCACTGAGGGGGTTGGGAGAAGAAAATCGATTTTAAGGGGAAAAAGAGAGGGGAGGTAGGCAAAGAGATAAGATGTAATTAGCTGGGTTTAAATTTTGAGATGAAATTCGTAAGAGTTGGTTGAATGAGTTAAATTTTGTTAAGGCTTAAGAGTTTCTAGAAGTTGCTTGAGACTTTGAGGAGGTGTTATTGTTTCCTAGAGTTGATTGAGGGATGCAGGCATACAGCTCTGCAAATTACTGTACATTTTTTGTTTTAATGAGCAACTGCTACCAGTTGTTTTGTTATCTTGTCCGCCTTCATACATGTTTCTTTTTTGTCAGGGTGCTTGTTGAACTTGCTATTCCTTGTTCTAAAAGTGGTCCAAGAGTATTCAAGGGTTTCACTGTGGGATTCCATCCCCGGTCATCAGAAATTGTAAGTTTATCCTGTTTTCTGGCTATTAATTATTGCTAAAGTTTGTGTTACAAGTCACTTTGGTCTTTTTAGGTTTATAATGGATTGACTCAGCTGGGATTTGAGCAACTCCATCATGGTTTTAGGTATGATTTTGTCAAAATGTTCAAATTTAATGAGATGCAAATGTTTGGTCAGCATTAAGCTTTAGGTTATCTATATAAGCCCATGCTAATGCGAAATGTGGAATTTAACCGTGTTCACGCAAATAATCTATCCACTAAGTCGCTCTTATGAATTTTAGCTTAATCATATAGAATATGGGATAACTACATGACAGGTAAAAAAAGATCCTAATTAGTGACTTCAGCTTAGCTGCAATTGAGCACAGTGAAGTTTCACCGGTATTGGGATAAGATCCCAAATAGAACTTGATATAGTATGATAGGTGTCATCAACTTAACGGAAATAAGTTGCCCGTTTAAAAGAAGAATAGGGTCCATCGATGGCAGCATCAGAAAGAGCTTAGACAATAAGAGTCTGCTTGTATCTTATGATAGTATGGCAGGTGTCATCAAATTAATGGAAATGAGTTGCCCGTTTCAAAGAAAAATAGGGGCCATCGAATGCAGCATCAAAAGGATCTTAGACAACAAGAGTCTGCTTGGTGTTGCAGTATCTTATGATAATCTTTCAGATATTTGATGTTTTGTTAGGTGTTCCTTTTACCTATATCAATTTGCAAACAGATGCATCATTTTGTTACAAGTGAATGAATGTGTCAGAGGAACAACCACTATATTACCGGCTTTGTCTAGATTAAATTTGATTGCTAAAACAATAATATTTCTTGCTTTTTTCACAGGAAATACAAAAATAGACACTGCAATTCAGCACAGAACTGCAAATTGACTCTTAGGCATGCTGTCATGGCATCACCCGTTGCACTTCAACTGACTAAAAGCAATACATATACTAGAAGTCCCTGTCATTTTTTTTCTCAAATCCCGCTCAACATCGAGCTTGACATTTTTATATGAAAACAGATGCTAGTGTATGCAAGTAGGTACTAGAAGTCTGGAACATATCAAATGCAAATTAGTTAGTGATCAAAGCTAATACTTGTGCAGTATCCACATTGTTTTGAAACAATTTGGATATGTTGAATTGATAGTGTGACTCTCAGGTCCTATTTAGGATCTTATTGCAAGGTCTGCGAAACTTCACTGTTACTCCTAGATTTGTAACACTCTCATTTTAGTCCTTGCACTTTTAAAAATTATATCTGATTATTTTCCCATGCTAAAAATGCAAAATTATATACTATTTCAGACTTCAGTATTGATTTCAGCACTATTCTGTTACCTATGCAGCTTTCAAACCGAGCAGATTCATGTCTCCCTGTATCTTAGTGCTATGTCTTCCCTCGCAGGTCTTGTTGGAAAACCTACCCTCAAGGTAAAATACATTTGGGGCTGTCAAAATAACACATTCATTTTTTATTGTCTCGAACCGGCAGAATTGCAGCCCATAGTTATATTAAGAAAAGGAAAAGATATAAAACAAAAAAAAACACCTCAAGTTTGCACACAGAGGACTCACCCACATATAGCTCATATTACATATTCGCCAGCTTAAGGGATCAAAGACGACCTAATTGACCAATCTAAGACCAAAATTAGTCCAACTCAATGGCTCCAGCTGAGGCCATAGAGTGAATTCTTCATGGATCTTGAGAATGACCTGAGGAATGCTGTCGAAGGCACTCATTACAATGCTTCAAGAGAAGCAAAACCACCAACATGACCAGAGATCCCCTTCATGATTTTGTTCGTTGTACTTCAAGGGCCTTTTCCATCAACTGTAGTGCTATTATGCCTGGCATTGGAATGTTTCTTTATGATTTACATCATTTTTTTAACTTCTAATCTAACTAGTTTAATGCGAGCTTCTAACTTGGTTATCTGTTATGGCAAGTGGGCCGGCTTGCTACCATATCATTATCTTTCTCAAACAAAGATGCCACTAAAAAAACTGCAGCCAAACAATCACTGAAAAACAGCATTAGTGTTTGTTCAGTCTCTTGACTGGTATTATGCTGACCAAATGTTCATAGACATATCCATGTTATTTTGAATTAATGCAAAAATTTGGCAAATGAGGGCACTGTTATAAAAGTCACTAAGAGATTGCTGCCGTTGTCAGTTCTATTAAAGGCCCAGTTGCACACCATATACATTGAACTCTGTCTGTTATGCAGGTTAATCCAGCGAAAGGGCTTAGTGTTACACTTACAGGATCAGGGCTCAATGGTGCCATGCCTACTACCCTGTCTCCTACAGTTCTGAATGTGGATTGGAGATGTTAGTTTCTTCATTGTCCCCCATACTGATGCCCTTTGTAACTTGCAACAAAATGAACTTCTCTTCTACATTTTGTAGGTGAAATTGCTCGAAGCAGTCCTTATGAGGTCAATATTTTGATCCCAGTGGAGGGCTATGATCCGATTGAGTTTACACTTACCAAAGAATGTGGTTAGTCCTAGCCATACAAAAATCAACTGTGCCTATAGACTTTGTTCATTGCAATTTGGAACTCTATTAAGGAAAATCAGGATTGAGTTTACACTTACCAAAGAATGTGGTTAGTCCTAGCCATACAAAAATCAACTGTGCCTATAGACTTTGTTCATTGCAATTTGGAACTCTATTAAGGAAAATCAGGAGGTGGATAATTTTTCACAATTGCACTTAAAGAGGTCTGTGTAGATTTAGGTTTGGATATTATAACGAAAGAAATTCAAAAGGTGAATGCATCTTTGGACTTTAAAGTACCATTCAATCCAATTAGCATTGATCAGTCCATTAGCATTACCTGATGATCGAATGGAAAAGTATTGCAATGCTGGACTCACGAGCCATGATCTTGATAAATAGTATACACTAAATTGTTAAATCATTTGTCACAAAATGTTGCCATTTTTTGGCAGTAAGATTATGATCACAACATGACATATAATAATCATGGTAATTATTTTAGTCATAAAAGATGCATACATACTGCAAATAGTGTGATATAAGCAAAGTGCACTGTGGTTGAGAACAGTCTTGCAATCTTCATCAATCTCATTCTTGATTACATCAGCATGCATGTCATTGTTCAATCTTTTCCTCCTATTTATTCAATATGTGAGTTGCGGCCTAGTTATATGAATTTGTTTTGTATCTGTCTCGCTCTGTAGGTTACGCACAAGAAAAAGAGAGTGATCTCATGAAAGGCTGGGCAACATTTGGAATTATTTCATGCATGTATGTGTTTTTGAACTTAATTAACTTTTTGTGATGTCAAAGCCTATCATGATTGTAACAGCTGCTTTTCTGAAATTAGCATTTCCCTGATTTTGAATTATTTTTTGTCCATGATTTATCTTCATGGTAACTGCATTTTCTTTCATGAATTGTATGTACTGTTTTCTGAAGTAGTAGCAGCTCTGCTACTATCCCTGGTAGCAATACTATTACTATCATTGTGTTGTTTTTTTGCCCGTTGTGTTTACTATTCTGACTATTGCCCTGTTTGTATGTAGATTCGTTATCTTGTCAACTCTACTTTGTTGTGGAGGGTTCATCTACAAAACCCGCGTGGAGCACCTGGTATTTTTTTATTTAATATTTAAGTTATGAACCAACGCTATCAGATTTCTAAGCATATGATATGTTTGCTTCAACTGCAGTATGGTTTAGATGCACTGCCTGGGATGGCGTTCTTATCTGCCTTTCTGGATGCTGTGAGTGTCTATTTTGTCTTTAGTTTGTTGGCTTTTCCAACCATTGATTATTAACCTAATCATTCATCAGGTTGGTAGACCAAGAGGCTACTTGCAAGCAGACAATCCTAGTGAAAATCATGCAAGCCAGGCATCTTGGGAACACACAGGTGGTACCATACAAGCAGCACAGAGGGCAAATGATAGGGCCTATGGATCGATATGAACTAAAGCATATATAGTTCTGAGGACTGTAAGATTGCATTCTGTACTCAATTAAGCTAGGCTTTATTTAATCTCATACATAATATATGTATACAATCCCCCATCCTGTTTTCAATATTTTTTCCTCTGCAATTTACTAGCAAGCGAGCTTATGGAGTGTTGCTAATCATCATTACATTTTCATAATTAGGCCTGCTCATTCAACTACCATCTCATGTGCAAGTGAATTAGTGCATCCACTGATGTGTGCACAATTAGTTTTTCTTTTACGCATGATATTAAAATCAAAAGCTCATAGGTCTTGTGATATCACCCTTGCTAGACTGTTGTGTCTTATCATATTGTAGTAGAATAGATTACAAACTACTCAAAACTATTATTATTGAACTCATGACATAGAGCTTATGTGTCAATCTCGGGGAAACCCTATGCGATTATTACTCACCCCTTTTCCATTTTTGACATAATATGGAGTTATGGATTGATTTATAGAGCAATATGAGATACATTTCATTGAAAGTAGTGGGCTTACATTAGCAAACTGGGAAAAAAAAAAGCAAACTGAAGTTACAGTTACATCTTATGCCACCACACATTAGCATGCTGACATTTAAACTGACATATCATGCAAAATAAATGGTTCATCACAAGCAAAGGAACCTGATTCAAACTGAAGCATTTTGATGACTAGATCTCCTGATTAACCCTACGACAGTTCTTGCGGATTTCTCCATTGTGACCCATGAGGGGATTTATGTTCCCCATTTTGGTTATTGAATTCACATAATGTTCAAAGAATAGTGGCTCGTTTTCTGCATAACTTTTAACCAGCCCTGCTATTTCTGGGTCTTTTCCTGTCCACAAAACTTCATCTGAATTGAGAAGCCCTCTTCCCTCCATTATCAGCTTATAATAGCTGTTGTCAAATTTTGAAGGGCTGACAAAATCTAGTGACCGTATGTTGTTATCACCACCAGTGTGTGGGCACGCCAATGCCAATGTGTGATAGAAACTTTTCTCCAGCGTGATGTCTGGTCTGTTATCTCTATGTTGATTGTAGAGCCGTTGTTTGAAACTCACACATCTTGCCTTTCCGATGGTGTGGCTTCCTGTCAGTTTAAAATATAACTCTTTAATAAGAGAAGAGAATATGCAGATACAATAGCAACAGTTATGTTCTTAAAAATCAATTTGGAGTACTGTTTAATTTCAGTGCTAGATTCATGACGCCAATGAAACATCAATAAATCCTTTATGGTTATTAATACTTTTGTTATTTTGTATTTTTCCTTCTTGTCTGACAGATATTCTTGCTAATGATAATAACACCTTTCTATTATATCCTGTGTACTTTCAGCCGTAAGCTTATAGCAAGAATCTCATAGAATTATGAACAACTGAACCAATTCCATTCACAGTTTTTTATCGAAGGTTTATTTTCAACATTGAAGATGCACCGATAGCATACCTGATAGTGCCACAAGGTCCACCTTATCCAGTCCTTGCCTTTGGAAAAACTTGATAAGACGGTGTAGTGTTGCATTTGGTGGAGGAAGGTACTTATTTGCTAGCTTCATGTTTGCTGTCTTTGAATCCCTCCTTCCTAATGGAAGTTCCCAGTATGGTCCACCACTCTGTGAGGCAATAACAGTATTATGTGCATGTTAAATATATCAAGTGGAGCTAAATTAAGTTCTACCTGAGGATGCCAGCTTTTAGTCTTTTCAAAGAAAATAAACAAAAATGTTTTAGTAAGAATCCTTGTATTTATTTCTCTTTCTGTAATTAGTACATGTTCTTGTCACTTCAAAGAACAGAAATTTACCAGTACTGTTGAACCTCTGGCTGCTAGGGCAATAGTGTCAGCACAGGAGACTGTATGTGGGCATGCTTCTTCAAGTGCGGCTTTGATCTCATCTATAACCTCAAATCCCCTAATAGAATTCTTATTGGGAATAGCATTTTTCTCGCTTACAACTTCCTCAGTGTCATCCAAAAGAACAGATGCATCACAGCCCTGCAATTTCATCCTGATGAGAAAATAACTTTGATCTACAACACTACGTATACCACAAGATAACCAAGATTATTGATGACTGAACATGAAAGCGTGGTTCTAGCACTCAACCATGTTCAATGTCCCAGCTCATGGGCGAACTATGCTTGGTGACTGGTGAGTTTTGTTCATTCCAGATGAAAAAGGAAATGGATTTGAATTGTACTAACCTGAACGAAGCAGTCATGAAATAGGAGCCTGAGAAGGGAAGCACCTATCCGTGGTTCCTTTGCTATAGCCTTCTTTAGTATAGATACCACAATCTCATCGGCTTGTGGGCATGTGAACTTGTAGTAATCTGGAGAAAGACCTGAGACTGGGCCATTTCCAACTGGATAGGCACCCTCATGGTGACCGGGAGGGAAGGCGAGGGAGGCAGATAAGTAGAAGGAAGCAATGAAGATTGCACCAAGAACTATCTTAGTTGAAGCCATGAGTTCTTGAATGCTGCTGTGCTCTAGTTTCGTGCATTGTACTTCCTATTTATAGGAGCTCATGTGATTCAACTGCATCACTTCATCCACTCCACTTAGGGAAATCATCATCTGTTTGCATCAGGTGTACCTGATTTAGAAGTTGCTTTTTGTCTATTTTTTTGTTACTTATCTGTTGCCACTATCTCTTGCCCTATTATTGCCATGTGTTACCTGCCTAAACCCTTGTGTTCTCTATTATTGGTTCCACTTCCACATGAGATCATTAAGCTTTTTTCTGTAAGGGTTATGTCTGCCTTGCCGTAGGATGCTCCCTGTTGTTTTGTTTAGAGAGATCATCAGCTTAGCTTGTGCCCTAAAGACATACTGGAAACAGAAACTATTGGCCTTTGTTCAACCTATCTAAACAAATCCTTGTAGATGCACAACAGAAAGTGGTAGTAGTAGCTCCACCCACTCCAAATACATCCATGTATGATTCACTAGTAGGATGGATAAAACTGTGCAGGAAGTGGCATGGGTACTAGTACTATTAAGGACGTAGGACGTGTTTGGATCCTTGGGTAAAGTTTAGCCTTTATCATATCAAATGTTCGGATGCTAATTGGAAGGACTAAATATGAGCTAATAGCTCATTATAGGCATGAGAATGGAGGCATGACGTTCGTCCTTGACCACCATCCCTCCAGGCGGTGGCAGCGTTGACCTCAACCTCTTGGGGTAAGGTCGAGACTTCTTCTGGATTGGTCGATCCTAAATTGGTCGATCCTAAATGGATCGGTCCCTGGTCACGTGACTCATACCCGTAGTGGGTGGGTCAGTACACCCATCTGTCAAGCCTGGGCAAACGGGAACGGTGTTGCGCTGTGCCACGCGCCTAAGGCACGTTTGGATATCAGGAGCTAAATTTTAATCCTGTCACATTAGATATTCAGATGCTAATTAGGAGGATTAAATATGAGTTAATTACAAAACTAGTAGCAGAACCCCTAGGCTAAATCGCGAAACGAATCTATTAAGTCTAATTAATCCATCATTAGCGAATGGTTACTGTAGCACCACATTATCAAATCATGAACTAATTAGGCTTAATAGATTCGTCTCGCGATTTAGCCTAGGGGTTGTGCAATTAGTTTTGTAATTAGCTTATGTTTAATACTCCTAATTAGTATCAAACATCCGATGTGATAGGGGTTAAAGTTTAATACTCTCATAGTAAAATCTGAAGTTCCTGATATGCGTGTCCATACAATTATGGAATCTTGTGATGCTACAATTTTTTTAGAATATATTTCCTATGAAAGACATGCATAGCAATGCTAGATTTTCCTCTAAAATAGCTCCTAATTTTACTATACCTATGGAGTCTCCTGTTGAGTCATTTGAGAAACCACTTGTAGAAGTCCTTGAGAAGGATGACAATGAAGTTCCTGTGAGGAAGAAGAGACAAAGGATTGCAAAATCTGTTGGTGATGATTTCATTATGTACCTTGTGGACAATACTCTCACCTCTATTGCAGAGGCGTATGCATCTCTAGATGCAGATGATTGGAAAGAAGTTGTTCGTAGTGGGATGGACTCAATTCTTTCTAATGGAACTTTGCCATTTGGTTGTAAACCTATGGGCTGTAAGTGGGTGTTTAAGGAGAAGCTCAGACCTAATGGTACTATTGACAAGTACAAGGCTCGGCTTGTGGCTAAGGGTTATACCCAGAAGGAAGGCGAGTGAAAGCATCTAGGCCCTTAGTAGGTTTCAGTGATTAATAGTGATATAAATTATTGTGACTAACGTGTGTTTTGCATAGGCAAATTTGAGTTAGGTCACGATAATAATGATTGTTTGGGCAACAAATGGTATTCTTGCCCCTATCGATGGAATTCGCTTTGGTTTTCAAAGGATAGACGACAGGGTTAAGGATGGACTAGTTCTAACTGTCGTTTGGCATTGGAGAAAGACTTAGATTAGTTTGGGACTTTGTTTTTCCTTTGGCCGTACTATAAAGGGGGTATGAACTAGTAGCATGACCTAGGTGACTCTAATGTGTTAGGTGTGGTGCACACTTGTCAAACTTAGCACTAGGTAGCTCAGAGTTAGCCCAAAGATCATTGGAGTCAACCTCATTCATAAAGGAATTTGAATTGGAAGTGAATGGAGTGTTGAAGGCTGCATTGGATGCTGTTGATGGAGCTAGATGTGACTTAGGGTCTGTTGGGAGCACTTCACTCCAGAAAAACCAGCTCCACTCCACCAGCTCCAAACTTTCCTAGCTCCATTCCACCAACTTCAAAAAAACATGGAGCTGCTGCACGTGTTTGGCTGATAGCAGTGCTCCAGCTCAAAAACATGAGCACTTGTTGTGAATGGTCTATTTTACCCTTTGTGAACGGACCCACATGTCATACTCTTCTATTTTCTCCTCTCTTTGTAGAACAATCTTGCTCATCAATCGGAAATGTAGAACAATCTTGATCATCAATCAGAAATGACGACGAGAACCAATCACAACTCAAACACCATCTCATCTACTCGAGCAAGTAATTCATCTTTCTTCCTGTTTGCACATCGCAAGAGCAGCAGCACGGAGTCATCTACACGAGCAAGCAAGTCATCCACACCTTGGACATGATCTTGACGAGCACGCGGCGGGCGGCGGGGGCAGGCGCGCGGCGGGCGGCGCGGCAGGGGCGGGCGGCCGGCGCGGTAGGGGACGGGCAGGCGGGCGGCAGGCCGGGGCGGCGCGAGGGGCGGCGGCTGGGCGGCGCGGTGGAAGGCAGGGGCGGCACGGCGCGACGGGAGGCTTTTTTTGTTTCGCGAACCGGTAACCTGTGTAACGAGTGGCAATGGTGGGTAAATACCCACCAACTCCATGAGGAGGTCTGTAAAGGGGTTTTTTGGAGAACCTCTTGAGGTACTCCACAAAAAACGTGGATCTACCCCCCTGCTCCACCTTTTTCCTGGAGCCGGAGTTGTTGAAGCTAGACGCGTTTGGCTGCGAAATTTTTGGAGTTGGTGGAGTGGAGCAATTTTTCGTGGAGTGGAGTGCTCCCAAACACCCTCTTAGATGCCGTGCAGTAATGGCTGGAATCTCATCGGACGATGATGAAGGGTGCCATCGGATGCAATGATGGCACTGTTCACTTAGGGTTTGGTACAAGTAGTGCATTAGACGCTAAACTGTAGTACATCGGACGCTACTGCGTTATCATCCGATGTCACACAGAGAGGTTCCAGAGAGGTATTTTTCACATCAGACATGGGTCTGCATTGGATGCTAATTTGAAGGCAACTGCTAGTTCTGACAGGTGATGTCACTATAGCCGTTACAGTCACATCGAACACTATGCGTATTGTCCGATGCCTTGTACTTTATCGTCTGATGCTTCGCAATCAGCTGAGAGAAGGCTCCAGCGGTTAATTGCTTGAGTGGGGGGTATTTATACTTCTCCATCTTGTCCAAGGAGCCTCTCTTGCCCATTTGTTAAGTTGAAGAAACACCTTGGAGTGCAAGGGAGTGCAAGAGCCTAGTGGGGAGATTATGATTTGATAATCCAATATTAAAGACCTCATTAGTGTATAGGGAGTAGCAAGTGTGCATCCACCTTTCTCATTAGGCTTGTCATGGTAAGTGAGAGTTTGTGCTTGTTACTCTTGGTGATCGGCATCACCTAGACGGCTTGGTGGTGATTAGGAGCTTGGTGATCATCCGGTGGAGCTTGTGGATGACCCAACTCATCTTGTGAGCGGTTGTGGGCGATTCACCGCACCGGAGTGGCCAAGAATCAGCCCGTAGAGAGCACTTGATCCTTGCGCGGATCAAGGGGGCGCGATACCCTTGCGCGGGTGCTCCAACAAGGACTAGTGGGGAGTGATGACTCTTCGATACCTCGGCAAAACATTGTCGTGTTCCTTTCCCTTCTCTTTACTTTGAGCAATTCAATTCATGTCTTTACATTTATAGAATTGCCATGCTAGAGTACGATTGGAACTTAGGTTGCTAAACTTTTGTGTCGTAGAACATAGAACACACTTTTACTACACCTATTGAGTCTCCTATTGAGTCATTTGACCAACCACTTGAAGAAGTCCTTGAGAAGGATGACAATTAAGTTCCTTTGAGGAACAACAGACAAAGGATTGCAAAATCTTTTGGTGATGATTTCATTGTGTACCTTATGGATGATACTCCTAGCTCTATTGAAAAGGCGTATGCATCTCCAGATGCAGATGATTGGAAAGAAGCTGTTTGTAGTGAGATGGACTCAATTCTTTCTAATGGAACTTGGGAATTATCCAAGCTGTCGTTTGGTTGTAAACCTGTGGGCTGTAAGTAGGTGTTCAAGAAGAAGTTTAGACCTGATGGTACTATTGACAAGTACAAGGCTCGGCTTGTGGCTAAGGGTTATATTCAGAAGGAAGGCGAGGATTTCTTTGATACTTATTCACCTGTTGCTAGAATGACCACTATTCGAGTGCTACTTTCCCTGGCTGCCTCATATGGTCTTCTCGTTCATCAAATGGATGTGAAGACAACTTTCCTTAATGGAGAGTTGGATGTGGAAATCTATATGGATCATCCTGATAGGTTTGTAGTAAAAGGTGAAGAGCATAAGGTGTGTAAGTTACTGAAATCTTTGTATAACTTGAAACAAGCACCTAAATAATGACATGAGAAGTTTGACACTACTTTACTAGTGCGGGCTTTGCCATAAATGAGGGCTTTGCCATAAATGAGGCCGATAGGTGTGTGTACTATCGACATAGTGGGGTGAATCTGTTATATTATGTTTGTATGTTGATGATAGTCTAATCTTTGGAACAAACATTAATGCTATTAATGAGGTTAAGTCTTTTCTGTCAAAGAGTTTTGACATGAAAGATATAGGAGAAGCTAATGTGATTCTAAACATTAAGCTGATTAAGGATGAGAGTGGAATTACTTTGTTGCAATCTCACTATGTTGAGAAGGTCTTGAGCTGGTTTGCCTTATGGACAGCAAGCCTTCTCCAACACCTTATAATCCTAGTGTGACATTGAGGAAAAACAAGAAGATAGCTAGAGACCAATTGAGGTATTCTCGAATCATTAGTTCACTCATGTATTTAGCTAGCGCAACAAGAGCATATATCTCTTTTACTATGAGCAAGTTGAGTAGGTACATGTCCAACCTAGGTGATGATCATTGGCATGCACTTGAAAGGGTCTTGCGTTATCTTAAAGGTACAATGAGTTTTGGGATTCACTATTCTGGGCACCCAGCTGTGCTTGAGGGATAGAGTAATTCGAACTGGATATCTGATATTGATCAAATCTACACCACTAGTGGGTATGTGTTTACTGTAAGGGTTGCCGCCAATGATGGCAAATCTAATCTGTTGGATATATATGGCAGGTGGACAAGAAACTTAATAATTAATTAATCTCGGGATTAGCCGAGATCACATTCCAACAGCCATCAGGCCTTGCCGCTTTGTCGGCCGGCAAGTCACTGATGACCTTGCAGACCTCCTCTTCGGTGAAGCAGACATCTAAACCCGCTAGCTGGGCCGTCTTTATGTGTAACAGGGTGAAGTCGATGCTTGTGGAGCGAACAAAGTTTGTCCCTAAAACCTCTTCATAGAACTGGAACAGAGCCGCAGCCATGTCTTCATTTTGAACAAACTCATGTCCGTTAACAGTGAGGTGCTGAATGTGATTCTTCTGTGCCCGATGACAAGCTTGAAGGTGGAAAATTTTAGTGTTTGCATTACCTTCGCTCAGGAATAGAACTCTGGAACGCAGTCTTGCAACAGTCCTTGAAAGCGATGCCAAACCAAGACATTTAATTTTGGGCTGGTTCTGGAGCAGCTGCTCTTCACGAGATAACGAACGTGACTCCACGGCCACATCAAATCTGAGGATCACCTCCCGGGCGATCTCCAACTGAAGTCTCACGCTGCCCACCTGCCTCTTGCTCCACCCTTTCAACGCGTTTGCTGAATGGATCTGCATGCAGGAGGGTCGGTTCCCATTCCCACGCCACTTGAACTACCTGCAGAAACCTGGGCAGCTTTGGCCAGAACGACTCCAAGCGAAACCGACTTTTAGTTTTAGCCCAAGGCACGACATTGGTTTGCAACAGGAGCGGGCAATGATCTGAGCAGTCAGAGGTCAGAGGATAAGGGCTTTAGCAAGTGGCCAGGGAATAGAGATAGCCAATCAGCGGAAGCGAATACCCTGTCGAGCCTCTCCAACGTTGGCTGATTTCTTCTGTTGGACAAAGTGAATTGACGACCGCACAAATGCAGTTCCTCGAGCTCGGCTCTACGAATGAAGTTTCTGAACCTTCGCATCACTCGCTGGTCCAAACGACTATTGCTTTTATCAGCCGGCTGGTATACCATGTTGAAATCACCACAAACCATCCATGCACCATCATACTCACTTTTGACTATCAACAACTCAGCGAGGAACAACTCTTTTTCCTGTTCCTGCTGCGGCCCGTAGACCACCGTGGTCCCCGACCCCGGGCCTAGCGCCGGGCCATCACCGGCGAAACGGACCGTGTGAGATCTCGACGAGCCGCCACCGCCCTCGCCCCTCGGAGAACCCCGGCCAATAGCCGTTAAAATTACTGTCTCCACTATCGTCGCTGTCTCCCCCGCGGCCGTCGTAGCCGTCATCCGACGACGGCAGAGGTGTGTGCCAGTCTTGGAATTCGACGATCCGAAGACGAACCAGGTACCGGAGCGCGGGGAGATGCGACTTGATGATCTCTTCCTCCCTGAGGAAAAGAGGAGGCTCGACGACATGCACCTGACGCTCGGGGATTGCAATAATCCTCGTCAACGCCGGCGGCCGTGTTTGGGGCCGGCTCCACTTTGGCGCAGGAGGAACCCAGCACCAGCTGCGCTGTCTCGACACATCGGGCATGAGCCGGGATGCCCTTCAACCCGACGAGCACTCTGAACTTGAAAGAACCCGCAGACGCCCTCGAGGTTCTCTTCTTTTTTCGAAGAACCAGCGGCAAGAGCATGCCGGGTATGTATTAATAGAGAAGAAGTCAGGTTCTCTTCCAACGGCGCCAAATCAGCGTGAACGGAGCGTCGCTCGGCGGCGGGGAGTTGAGGACGATGTAGCGATCCTCCGAGCGACGCCTGCGGACGTGCCTGCGGACGGAGACCGGATCCTCAGCCACCCCGGCGATACGTCAGGCCGGATGCCACCAACCAGGGCGACCAAGGCGAACGACAAGGCGTCCTCCGCCGCTTGAAGCGCCGGCATGCGGGGAATAACGACTAGCTCCGTCAGAGGATCTGCCGCACGCGCGCTGGGCGATGAAGGCGGTAGGACGACATCGGTAGTGGCGCGCGGGGCGACGTCCGGGGGCGACGCCCCGACGGCTTTCAAGCAGGCGCGCGGGGGAGCGGCCCCGCTTGGCCTCGGCACGGCGAGCAGGCTGCGTGCAATCACGAGCACGGTGGCCCTCCTGCTTGCATGTCAGACAACGCGCCGGGAAACTGCGGTTGGCTCGAACGTAGTCACTGGCCGGGCAGTTGAAGCAAAGCCCCACCAACTCCGGAGGGACCGGCTTCGACGGTCTCGACGGCGCCGCGCGCCTCCAACGCCTACGGCTCTCAACCTGCCCGAACCCCTCGGCATCAGGCGCGGCCGACATACGAGCAGGGTGAACCACGAGGGAGGCGAGGCGGGTCGGAGCAGGAGCAGCAGCCGGAGCTAGATGGGCCCGACGGGCGGCAGGCATGAATCCTTCTGGGTTCTGCCGCAGGCGACGACGACGGCGATGCCTGCGCAAGGGTAGGACCGCTTTCCCCCGACCCGTCGGCGAAGGCGGCTCGGACTCCCCGGACCCGGACGAGGCCTCAGAGTCGGAAAAGCGGAGCATACCCCCGGAGCGCGCGGAGGCCGGAAACCCATGGAAAGGCGGCGCATTGGGGTTGAGAGTCGACGTCGAAGCGACCAAGCCCTGCGCGGCCGAGGCCGCAAGCTGCGGCAACGGAGGCGAGGCAGATCCTGGCGACGGCGACCCCATGACACGCAGGCGACGAGGACTAGAGCAAGGGAAGGAGGGTCGCTAAGCAGTTTGAGGTGGACCCCATGACACGCAGGCGACGAGTCCTGTACGTCAAATTGCTCGGCGTCGGCGAGACAGCAGCTGCGTCCTCGAGAAGCCGAGCGGCGCGGCAGCGCTCGGCCCTCGAAAGTCCAACACCAAGCTTTCAGGTACCCCGCACGGGGTGGACGGTGTCACCGAGTCGTACTGTACGACAAAACGCCCGTGGTAGCCGGCCACGAGGGTGGCCGCCGAGCCGGGGCCGAGGGCGAGGAGGCCGTCGACGCTGTTGACCAACCCGTTCTGGACGTGGTCTCTTTCATCAATCTTTCAAAGACTTGACCCGGCACATGATCAGATCACTGCACTGATCATCGTAAGTTGCCAGACAGGAGTCTTGTGAGCTGCTTTACTCCTGCTTGACACATCACAAAGCTCCTGGTGCAACTTATTAGATGAGAGGCTTTTGATGCCGACGACAGTGCAACTGATATTGATCGAATGATGAATACTGTCAACATTTTTTATCTCTCTTATAAGCAACCAATAAAAAAAACAAAAGTTAGTAACAACGGCAAAGTATGAAAAGACCACAAAATTGACAATCTTGCTCGGTTTTAAACTTGCCATCTAACAATTTACACATTAATTCTGGCTTCCTAGACAAATACGAGTCATATAGAGCACTGTAGCAATCGCAACTTTAAACCTCGCAGCAGCCTGGTGCCAATAATGCTTCATTTTTAAACCTTTCCATGAATTTACTACACAGGTCCTTCACTCCCCTTCAATCAGCATATCCATAACATCCTTATCCTTCACTCCACTACAATCAGCAGAGAATATTAACCCATCAGCCACTGCTGAAACAAAGTGATACAATGTTGCAGCCAGACATGCAAAATCTCACCTTGGCAAGAAACATACAGCTATCTTTTTAGCAACTGCAGTACCTCCTTAGGGTCAATGAATTTATCTGGATGTTTTGATGCTATTATCTGCACTTACAATAGAATACTAATTAAGTAGGCATCATCATTACATCTTAAAACTCACATGCTCAAAGTTAGATCATAAGTACAGAAAGTTTATGTATGTAGGACACCAAACACTTAACTGTGTTTTTAACGTAAGTTAAATAACTGTTTTTTTAACGTAAGTTAAATAACTGTTTTTTTAACGTAATTTAAATAACTGTTTAGCATACCTTTGGGAGGGTAGGCCAGGGAGCCGTGAACTGTCTACTGAAGTGATGCGGCTTACCAGCAGCAATTTGAGCACCCATATCCAATGGGGATGTTGTCCAGTCTCTACAGTGTGGTGGATGTAACACTCTGTTCAGCGGGGTCACACACATACTTCATTTAACAAGTCTTCTGCTGTTGTTACACCTGGAATTGATCGAGGGATTTTGGGACCTCTGTTATCATCAGGATTGCATAGCTTTCCCGCACAATACTGTAGTTTGCTTTTAGCCATGGTATTCCATCTTTTCATAAGGAGTGACAGCTCCAGTGTGTCCAGGGGCGAAGTCACGTTAGGCTTGCCGAGTGCACAGTCACAAGGGAAAAAATAAGATTCCAGAGTAGAACTTAATTTCCACCACTTATGCATTCGCTGAACTCCGATGCGTGCACCACCATCCGGCTCAGCAGCCCACACTTACTGCACTTGCATACTTTCTTTGCACGTAGAACAGCGCAATAAACAAACGGGGCAGTTCAAAGCATTGTATCAGAAAAAACCCACATGGACGGGTCAGTGGTCGTCTGCTAACAAGCCAAGTGTGTCACGCGCATGACGAGCAAGAGTTGTACTAGTAGAAAAACGACCTACCATCCTTAACAAAATCTCGATTGTTTTTGAACTAGGACTAAAGATAGTCCTGGGTCTAAATTTTGTAGTCCGTGGAGATACATTTAGTCCCGGTTAGTGTTACCAACTGTGACTAAAGGAGGTTTTTAGTCCCGGGTGAAAGACCCGGGACTAAAGATGGAGACCTTTAGTCCTAATTAATTAGTCCCGGTTGGGAAAACAACAACCGCGAAATTGTGGTCGCTCAAAACGCAAAAACTTCATCGTCCAAGTTCCAAATTGCAAGTCGCGATAGATAGGGAAGCATCATTCGCTCATCGCCGGTCGCTGCAGCATGCCTCCTTGCCAGATCAGTACCCACGACCTCAAGCTGCTAGTAAGCTTCCCTTTCTATTTATGCTTCCCTTTCTATTTCTCTCCGCTACAACCTCCTTACAGAACCTTGTTTTGCTCCAAATTTCAATGATCATGAGCACCACAATTCAAGAAACTAGATAAGGATGAGGAGGGTTCTAGAGTTAGGATATTTTATATTGAAAAGTGTGGAAGTTACCACATGACAACACCACAATGATCATGAGCACCTATAAATAGAGGTGCTCCCCTCTCTCCTAGCCAATTTCTCAACAGTGAGCGATGCCAATTATTAGCATATACATGCAGAACGTAATATAATTAAGAAAGACCAGACAGTCAGCTAAGAGACAGTCAACTAAGAAAGGATTGATCGATGTTTGAGGCTTAGGGTATTGGAGTAATATACAAAATCATGTAGTTGGGGAATTGGTGTCCCTCATGTTTTAATTGGTGCAAATCGATCCCTTAATTTATTATATCGATGCACTAATCATCCCATCCTAACACTTTTGTCATTGTATAGGATATATATAGATTTTTATACATATACATATTGAAGTGTGCACTCAGGTCGTCCGTGCTCTAGCTTCACCCTTGCCAGTATCCCAACTGTTAAGGGTACACCATGATCCTCATCAAGAGAGAAACCAGTCTTATTGAATACACCGTTCAACTTCATGGCTTCCGGCCCATACACCAGAAAAGTAGCGCACGCATCACAAACGGGGGGGGGGGGCTGGCAATTCACCGTTGTAATTTGAAAGCAGCTCACATCTCCAGTTGTTCTCGGCCATCAAATATGCTAATTTTCTGTGCTTGAACTCAAAGCATTCATGCTTGTTTTTGAAACCATACACCCAACCCTCTCTGTCATTGATGATTAGTGTCACCCAGTTGCTCTTCCATGTTATAGTGAGATAGAATGTCCCCGTTTCAGCTGTTGTGAACAAGAAATTTTCAAGGCATAGAACAGAACTAACATCAAGAAGTTTTCCCCCTGACAAAATTCCATAATCGGTAGTGACCAGTTGCATACAGTGCCCAGCCTTGGATTGCTTGTTGGAACCATCCAGTGGCCACGTAACTGTGTTTTGCAGCACATGTAAGAATGTCACATTCTTACGTTAACTGATCGAAATATATGGAAAAAAATGATCGTCAAACATACAAATATTGGAGCTCCCTCGAAGAAGTCTATTGTAGGCTCCTCACAAGTTGCAGTAGATAGAAACCTTTTGGTTGGCCTCGCCAACGATGAAGCTCCTTGGAATGATGATTTGGTCAGTGCACTTCCTCTTCTCTATTTAACAGAATTAGACATATTTGCTAATTCTTTCAGAATAGATATATATCGAATAGGTTGTACAATGTAAGCAAATTAAGGCTCATCAGCTCAATAATTGGGGACAATAAAAAAATCCCCATTGCTTTTATTACAGGAAAGATATGTTCTAACCCCACTAGTCTTGTCAGTCTCATGAGCTTCCTAGTCACTTCCAAAAGCTGAAATACAGAATTGGAAAAAATAACACCAAAATATGCACTGAGAAGAAGATAAAAGCCTTACCATCAAGATGGGTTCAGGAGAACTGAAAGAAATTGTAGAATCAAGAAGCTTGTACGTTTGCTTTGGCCCCCTTCACATTCAAAGAAAAAGGGTAAGTCAAATTCAAAGTGTAGAAAGCTATATGTCAAATTCAAAATAATTTCAACCAAAGAGGCAAAGAAACACGTACATGATCAGAGCATCTGATGCCAATTCACTGGCTCTTCCAGATTCACTCAGCGATGAATTTTCAAGGAATCTTTGTACCAGCAGGTTCTTCATGCTCTGCATTTCAGTTTAACAGAACATAATTTAATAAGAAATACAATATGTAACTTCAGTTTGACAGGTATGAATTCTCAAACCAGATACATATTGATGGTACAGTGTAAGCAATTTAAGGCTCATCAACTAATATAATTGGGGACAATAAAAAAATGCCCATTGCTTTTAGCACACGAAACATATGTTATAACCCCAACTAATATTGTCAGTCTCATGAGCTTCCTAGTCACTTTCTAAAACTGAAATGCAGAATTGGAAAAAAAAATAACACCAGAATATGCACTGAGAGGAGGATAATAGCCTCACGATCAAGATGGGTTCGGTAGAACTGGAAAAAATTGTATGATCAAGAAGCTTGTCCGTTTGCTTTGGCCCCCTTCACATTCAAAGAAAAAGGGTAAGTCAAATTCAAAGTGTAGAAAACTATATGTCAAATTCAAAATAATTTCAACTAAAGAGGCAAAGACACACGTACATGATCAGAGCATCTGATGCCAACTCACTGGCTCTTCCAGATTCACTCAGCGATGAATTTTCAAGGAATCTTTGTAGTGGTAGGTTCTTCATGCTCTGCATTTTCAGTTTAATAGAACATAGTTTAATAAGAAATACAATATGCAACTTCAGTTTGACAGGTATGAATTCTCAGACCAGATATATATTGATGGTACAGTGTAAGCAATTTAAGGCTCATCAGCTAATCAATAATTGGGGACTGAAGGAATTAGAGGTGTGAAGGGATTAGAGGCGTTCGTTGCTTCGTTCAAAGGCTGGTAATTCCTTCACGCATTTGTGGAGCTGTTGCGATCTATCTTGGGCACCTTGTTGGTTCAATTTCTGTGTGAAGATGTCATTATATTTGGCATAACTGAAAACCTTGTGTCTATATTTTTTGGAGGAACATGAGGGGCAAGCCCCTACCTTTTGTGTATATTCTCTTACAGCTACAACACTCAATATATTCTCTTACAGTTACAGCACTCAATTCCAGTAAAGTAGAACATGTATTTATGTTTTCCCTTTTGGAAACTCTTGGCACTTTCACCTTGTAAACCTATTTTTCTTTGAGAGTTAATGTAGTGCCTCTTGAGGTGCAGATGGACAAGTAACACAGCCTGTTCTGACCCTGCTTATTTTGTTGAATATTGCAGACGCCTGGGTGCTTGGATGGTTCAGAATTCTGAAGAAGCCAGCTTCAGTGCGTAGACGAAGCTCGGTAATCCAACTGTCATGAGGTCTGGTTTTTCCTGCGATCTAGGATTTGTTCCAAATCCTGTGTGTTTCTGCACCAGCATGCATTGATATCCGACCGGCTGCTAGTAGTTGCAGCAGTTTGTATACCTTGTCCCGGACGGAATTTCTCGGTTCCAACCCATCAGAATTCCTTCACTTTAGTTGTTGGGGCTTGATAGACTGATGGTACCTACCTGTCAATGGTGTTAGAGATATGTTTCCTTTGTGTATTTATCCCATTGTACAAGGGGTTCTGTGTATATGTACTACCACCTGTACTCTACTTATATGGGTCTATTGGCCCCCTGGGAATACATGCTGATTATTCCTAACATGGTATAGAGCCAAAATCGATCTAGGGTACATCAGCTCCTGCTGCCGACGGTTGGTTCCGTGTTTTTTTTTTCCCGGCGGCGCTGCTTCGATCGCTCGTGCGGCGCTCTTCCGGCCGCCTGGCGGTCCGTCACCGTGTCGCTCGTGCGGCCGCCCATCGATCTGCCGCCACGCTGCTCGTCCGGCCGCCCGTCGGTCGTACGCCGCGCCGTTCGTCCGGTCTCCCGTCGATCTGTCGCCGCCCGTTGACTGGATTGGCCTTGCGCTCATGCGTGGTTGCTCATGATTGCTCTGTTCTGCCTGTGAGACCGTCCGTGGTTGCTCCGTCCTGATTGCTCGTCCGTGACTCGTGATTGGTTGGATTGTGCCTGTACGTATCCAGATTGGCTTCTACACTTGTACGTGGCTTGTGGCTTGTGCAACCTGATTGGTTGACTTGTCCCTGTACGGATAACAGATTGGCTTCTACAGGCAGCACCTATCTACCTTCCTGATGGCTTCTACAGGTAGCACCATCTCTGTTCCTCGCTGTTCGGTGCTCTTCGATGGCACCAATTACACGGATTTTATACAGCATATGAGGGTGCACATGCGCGGTCTTCGTCTCTGGGGTGTTCTCTGTGGTGATCTTCGCTGCCCTGTTGTTGCGGCTCCGCCTCAAGAGCCTGTGCCTCCTTCTGACTCGACGAAGGATCCTGCTGCTTCCTCAGCCTATGACAAGAATGTTACTGCATATCAGGAGGCCTTGGATCTGTATCGTGATCAGCTGACATTGTACACTCAGTGGGTTGATGATGATGCTCGTGCTGCTTCTATCCTCGTCGCCAGCATGCATTCTCCGTTTGCTTCTGAGATTGTTGGTTTGTCTACTGCTTTTGAGATGTGGTCTCATCTTCGTCGTTGCTATGCGCCGTCTGGAGATGCCCTCTACCTTTCAGTGGTTCGTCAGGAGCAAACACTTCAGCAGGGAGATTTGACTGTTGATGCCTTTTATGCTCAGATGTCTGCTATATGGCGCCAGTTGGACACTCTCTGCACTGCTGGCTGTCGTACCTGTGACTGCTGTCGTGCTCTCCGAGCTGAGCGCGACTTCCGGCGTGTCTACGAGTTCCTCACTCGGCTTCGATCGGAGTACGAGCAGTGCCGTGCTCAGCTACTTGCACGGCACCCTCGTGTCTCACTCGTGGAGGTGCTCACTGCTGTTCGCTCCGAGGAGACTCGTCTTCGTGATGCTGGTCTTCTGCCGCTTCCTCCAGTGCCCACAGTGCTTGTGGCCTCACCTACGGGGTCTTCTACATCAGCTCCTTCGACGACAGCTTCTTCGGCTGCTGCTTCACGTGCTCCGTCATCTGGTAAAGGCCGTCCTTACTGTGATTATTGTGATCGTGCTGGCCATTGGGAGTCCCAGTGCTACAGGAAGAAGAAGCATCATCGTCGTCCTCCTGGTGCTTCTTCTCCGGCTTCGTCGTCTACTACGTCTCCTGCTTCGTCTTCGACTACTGACAGTACTCAGCAGGAGATTCTACGGCTGCTTCGTCACTTGTGCGTCTCCTCCCCTTCTGCTGCTACTGGTTCTGCTGGTTCTGCTACGGTGTCTTCCAGCATTGAGAGACCACCCTCTTCACAGTCAGGTACTCTTCCATGGATCCTTGATTCTGGGGCTTCTTTTCATATGACTTCAGACTCTTCCATTCTTTCTTCCTTACATTCTCCTTCGTCACCTATTTCTGTACTCACTGCGGATGGTACTTCTCTTCCTGTTGCTGGTCGGGGATCTCTTGAGACTTCTTCTTTTCATGTTCCTTCTGTTTCTTATGTTCCCCAACTCACCTTGCAGCTCATGTCCGCAGGTCAGATCACCGACCATGATTGTCGTGTTATCCTTGATTCTGATTCTTGTTTTGTTCAGGATCGTCGCACGGGGTCCCTGATTGGTACTGGCCGTCGGCTCCGTGACTCTCAACGCCTTTGGCAGCTTGACTGGCTTCGTCTTCCTTCCGCTGCTGCTAGTCTTGCTACTTCTTCTTCCACAGGCACATTTCAGCAATGGCATCATCGTCTTGGTCATGTCTGTGGATCTCGATTATCTTCATTAGTTCATCGTGGTCTTCTTGGTCCTATCTCAGGAGATGTTTCTCTTCATTCGTGTCAAGGTTGTCGCTTGGGAAAGCATATTCAGCTTCCTTATCATAGTAGTGAGTCTGTCTCTCAGCGTCCTTTTGATTTAGTCCACTCAGATGTATGGGGTCCTGCTCCCTTTTCTTCAAAAGGGGGTCACAGATACTATATCATTTTTATTGATGATTTCTCTCGCTATACTTGGATTTATCTTATGTCCTCTCGTAGCGAGGTTCTACCCATATATCGACGCTTTGCTACTATGATTCGTTCTCAGTTTGCCACGTCTATTCGTGCTTTCCGTGCTGATTCTGCTGGCGAGTTCCTTTCTCGATCTCTCCGTGCTTTCCTCGACTCTCAGGGAACCCTTCCTCAATTTTCTTGTCCTGGTGCCCATGCGCAGAATGGTGTAGCCGAGCGCAAACATCGTCACCTCCTTGAGACCACGCGTGCACTCATGATTGCCTCCTTTGTTCCTCCTCATTTTTGGGCTGAGGCTGTCTCTACTGCCACACATCTTATTAACATTCAGCCTTCCACTGCCCTTCAGGGGGGGATTCCGTTTGAGCATCTTTTTGGACGTCTACCTGACTACTCTTCGCTTAGACTGTTTGGTTGTGTTTGCTATGTTCTTCTTCCACCTCGGGAGCGTACCAAACTAACTTCACAGTCTGTTGAGTGTGTTTTCCTAGGCTACAGTTCTGAGCATAAGGGATATCGTTGCTGGGATCCGGTCAGTCGTCGGATGCGGATTTCTCGCGACGTTGTCTTTGATGAGTCTCGTCCATTTTATCCTCGTCCTTCCTCTGATGATTCACAGTCGTCTTTGGTCGAGCCGCTTTCTTTCTTGACTTTCCCCGATACACCTATTGCTTTTCTGCCTCCTTCGAGCCTTGTACCTTTGCCTACAGAGTCCCCTTCTATTTTGCCTTCTTCTGTGGTTTCATCTTCTGAGCCTTCTCCTTTGGTTCCTGACTATTCCGTGAAGCCTCCAGTGACACATGTCTATACACGACGGGTTGTGTCCTCTCCGCATGATTCTTCTCCTGATGTTTCGGCATCTTCTTCTGACACCCCTCCTTCGCCTGCGCTTGAGCCGCTTCTTGGACGTGGTTGTCGAGTTCGTCGGCCTCCTGCTCGGTACGATCCCGTTGCTTTTTCTTCTACTGTCCTTTCTGAGCCGACTTCATATCGCGATGCTATCCTTCATCCTGAGTGGCAGGAGGCGATGGCGGCAGAGTTAGCTGCTCTTGAGCGTACTGGTACCTGGGAACTTGTTCCTCTTCCTCCTCGCATTCGCCCTATCACGTGCAAGTGGGTATACAAAGTCAAAACTCGCTCTGATGGTTCTCTTGAGAGGTACAAGGCACGTCTTGTGGCTCGTGGTTTTCAGCAGGAGCATGGTCGTGATTTCGATGAGACTTTTGCTCCGGTTGCTCATATGACCACTGTTCGTACTCTCCTTGCTGTTGCTTCTGTTCGTCAGTGGTCGATCTCTCAGCTTGATGTCAAGAATGCTTTCCTTAATGGTGAGTTGCGTGAGGATGTCTATATGCAGCCGCCTTCGGGGTATTCTGTTCCAGAAGGCATGGTTTGTCATCTTCGTCGTTCTTTGTATGGCCTTAAACAAGCCCCTCGAGCTTGGTTTGAGCGTTTCTCTTCTGTTGTCACTGCTGCTGGTTTCTCTGCTAGTGACCATGATCCTGCGCTCTTCATCCACTCTTCTCCTCGTGGTCGTACTCTTCTTCTCCTATATGTTGATGATATGATTATCACAGGGGATGATTCTCAGTTTATTGCCTTTGTCAAGGCTCGGCTTTGTGAGCAGTTTCTCATGTCTGATCTTGGTCCTCTTCGCTATTTTCTTGGGATCGAGGTTTCCTCTTCGTCTGATGGTTTCTTCTTATCCCAGGAGAAGTACATTCATGATCTTCTCGCTCGAGCCTCTCTGACTGATGAGCGTACGGTTGACACCCCGATGGAGCTTAACCTCCAGCTTCGTCCTACTGATGGTGAGCCTTTGGCAGATCCTACCCGCTATCGCCATCTTGTTGGGAGTTTGGTCTATCTTGGTGTCACTCGTCCGGATATTTCTCATGCCGTACATATTCTCAGTCAGTTTGTTTCCGCCCCCACACATATTCACTACAGTCATCTTCTTCGTGTTCTGCGCTACCTGCGTGTCACTAGCTCTCGCCGTCTTTTCTTTCCACGCTCCAATTCCTTGCAGCTTCATGCTTACTCTGATGCTACATGGGCTAGTGATCCCTCTGATCGCCGGTCCATTTCTGCTTACTGTGTTTTCTTGGGTGGTTCTCTCATTGCTTGGAAGACTAAGAAGCAAACCGCGGTTTCCCGTTCTAGTGCAGAGGCTGAGTTGCGTGCTATGGCATTGTTGACAGCAGAGCTCTCCTGGTTACGGTGGCTACTTGAGGATTTTGGTGTTTCTTTGACTGGACCGACTCCTCTTCACTCTGACAGCACGGGGGCTATCAATATTGCTCGGGATCCGGTGAAGCATGAGCTTACCAAGCATATTGGTGTTGATGCCTTCTTTGTTCGGTCTCAGGTTCAGGATCAGGTGGTTGTTCTTCAGTATGTGCCTTCGGAGCTCCAGGTCGCTGACTTCTTCACGAAGGCACAGACTCGTGCACAGCATAGTTACTTTCTCTCCAAACTCAGTGTTGTAGATCCACCATGAGTTTGAGGGGGGTGTTAGAGATATGTTTCCTTTGTGTATTTATCCCATTGTACAAGGGGTTCTGTGTATATGTACTACCACCTGTACTCTACTTATATGGGTCTATTGGCCCCCTGGGAATACATGCTGATTATTCCTAACAAATGGAACGCTGTACTTGCAACTGCGCCAGAGTTGCAAGCAGTTTCAAGTGATCGTACACTGGCAGCAGTAAAGCAAAGCAGTAATGACAACCCCAGCTGTAAGCACTACTCTAAGCAGCTAGCAGATAGTAGTGTGTTACTGACAGAAGATGTGCTAGCTTGCTCTTGCAAGGCCGATGGTTTTGCAGTCTCCTTCCTGGAAGTGGCATGTTATCTGAACAAGCAATTTTGTCATCAGGAAGAAAGGTTACATACTGTTGCTACTTCGTCGGAAGTGCACGTACAGTGGCTGAGATCCAAACGGTTAGTTGGTTCAATCTCTGCTCCAGGGCACCAGCCTCGATGTAGCTCGTCGCATCAGCACTGTGAGTGGAGTCAGTCGACTACGCCCGGCCCTGGCCAGCATTAAGGCCGCGCCGGAATTTTCAGCTGCAGCAATGCATGCATGAGGACCTCTCCAATGGGCAGGAAAATCTGATCCTATACAATTAGGCCTTGTTTAGGTGCTAAAATTTGGAGTGTCCAAATTACTGTGCCAGCACTGTAGCACACTATAGCGTTTCGTTTGTATTTGTGAATTATTGTCCAAACATTGATTAATTAGGCTCAAAAGATTCGTCTTGCAAAGTACAACAAAACTGTACAATTAGTTTTTAATTTCGTCTACATTTAGTACTCCATGCATGTACCGCAAGTTTGATGTGATTGGGAATCTTCTTTTTGCATAGTGTCAAAGTTGGGAGTTGGGGTGTGCTTCCAAGGAGAACCCGTATGGAATCGGGTACCAGCGAATAAAATAACTCGAAACTCTGACACCAACTTAACAGTAGCGCCGATTCAAGTTTAACCGAGCAGCTGTTTTTTTAATCGAGCAGGTCCTACGCATGGATTCAGCTGCTCGTTTCTACACATTGTCTGCAAAATAGCAGTTAACATTACATCCATGTGGAACCCAGACCAGGTGCGGTACCATACATCGCTGGTGCCCTGATGGCAACCACTCCCGCCAGCCATCAACCTGCCCGTCGCGTCGTCCTTGGCCGGCGTTGTCGGCGTGCGTGGCCTTTCCCGAGCCTTTGACCCACGGGAGGACAAGGTCACCGACGCTGAGCGGAAATCTCACTTGGCGTCACGCTATGACGATGTACCCGGGCACGGGCAGACGGGCAGGGCAGGCAGCACATGACGCGTTTGCGTCTTTGCCCACACGCCTACGTGCTATGGCAAAGCTAGCGCGTCATGTACGATCTGGCAGCCGAGTAGCAGCGGGCAGCGGTCCGCGGCCAGCAGTGCGTCGTCGTCGATCAGGTTAGGACGCATGCACCAGCTCGCCACCCTCCGTGGGACGGTGGGACTGGAACGGACGGAAGGAAAGGGTCAGCCACCTGAGCTGGGTATGTAAGTTGGTTGGCGAGCAAGTTTGTTAGCATGGCTGCATGGGTGTAACTGACGGGCTATAGTCTCCTCTGGTCAACGGATGAGGGCCGTCCATCGCTGTCAAAGGAAGCGTGTAGTGAATCGTGAGTGGCATTGCATCCACGTGGCAGAGCCAGGTGCCGGCCAACCTGGCATCTGGCCTCCTTCCTGCGCGCAAAACCCCTCTGGGAACAGAAGCTTAGCAGTCACCCCATAGACCTTGTTTGGTTATTCTCCTCTCTTTCTCAAGAGGATTAGCAGCCACCCCTAATGGAAAGACTAAAGAAGTAAAGAGAAGCTCGCAACCTCAGTTTTTTTTATATAAAAAAAAGCCTCGCGAGGACTCTATTTGTTTTTCTAGTAAACAGCAAGGGCAAACTCCTACATATGACAAACTATGATGCAAAGGTCGTCAATCTCATGCTAGTGTGTCATGCTACTGTGCTTCCCGAGTTCCGCATCCATCATGATCATGATCTTGACTCACATATCACAAAGTGGGTCATGCTCCACATAGGTAAATCATGTAAATATAGAACAGTCAAAAGTTTATTTTAATTCATGGACCGTGTCAAGACAAACCACACCTTCACTACAACAAAACAGCCACGCTTGGATTGCTATGCTATTGAAAGCGTATCTATATTTCTTATGCTCCCGTCAGTAGATATGGTTGTTAACATACTTTAGTAAAGCACTTCAAAACTTGCAACGTAGATACGTTTTTAAAGTGTTGTTTCCGAATTGTAGACACGTTTGACAAAACGTGTTTATAGTTCTTGACATGGTCCATGGGGAGACGCTCCAGACACGCTTTAGTGAAGCGTATCTATAATTCACTAGAGATGAAATAAAGCGTATCTAACCTAAAAATAAAACGTATCTATAGGGGGGTGTTTCTTGTAGTGCTTATAATAAGCGATGGAGGAGATATATAGTATATACATCAGCACATACGAACTTGTGCGTTAACTGAAAGAAAAGAGGTAGTCGCCTAGATTTGAGCTCCGATGGTCTAGGTACCTGATGGCAACCATTACCAAATTCGCACAGTTTTGGTATTATGATCAATACGTTTGTTCCACACTCACGATCACTAGATGTATACCACAACAAGAAAAACGATGACTACTACATTGCACCAGTAAAATACCAAACCTTATCTTTTGCTTGCAAAGTAATCTTAATTTCTCGTACGAAACATGAGCGAGGTAGATCATGGAAAGGATATAGCCAAAAGAAGATAAATTAAACCTTGACCCAAGAAGAAGAAGAGATGAGAAACATGCATTGATCAAGCAAAATTGTAACCGCTTTAGATAGGTCCCATGTGATTGACGCCCATCTCAAAAGTCGAGTGGTTGTCCAGATTTCGTGGCCAATGCTGATTTGTTGACTGCAGGAAGCAGTTGAAAAGACCGTACAGCCAGATGGAAGCAGACGCAAGAGTTTGTTACGATAGGCAGGCCCCATGTGTAGTTGGTACAGTACTACTGCTTATTGTAGAGCCTCCTTCGAGATTAGAGATTACATGGCTGTGTTTGGGCAGTGTGTACTACTCTAGTTTCTTCCTTTTCTGTGAATTTAGGGTTATGGGAGTTTATGATTGAATATGGAGTAGACGGGTAGATAGGTGTGAGTGTGATTTGGCTTAATAAAATGGTGATGGTGATAAGGTTAGTTTATGGACATGTGGTTTCGTGGCTCAATGCGTTTTGAGCTCGTTTTGCCTTTGTTTAACAAATTGGATTATATTTTGAGTTCGTTTTGATTGTTGCCGGCCTAGTCAGCCACATAGGCTGAAGTTATATGAACTTTTTTTATCCATATGAACATAAATATAAGTCAGTCAAATAATTATAAGTATTATTTAGGATTTTGCTTATAATAAAAAGACATTTGGAACAACTAATGCAGTGAAAAAGGTTATATCTCTTTTCCTTTTCACTCCTTTTGTTATAAGATGTGACCTCTTCTTCCCTAATAAGCTATGCCTTGTCACTACTAGAAACTACTTTTTTCCTGTGTACCCAATCCCGTCAGAAAAATATGGGAAAACGGTCAGAAAAATTATTTCTGTCGGCCAACCGACAGGCAAATCCTGACAGGGATAGATCGACACAGAAAATAAATTTGCCTGTCAATCTTCCGTCAGAACATATTTTTCTGACGGATATTCCCTGACGGTTTCCTCACAGGGAATCTCCATGTAGTCAGGTTTGGCAAAGCGTCAGGAACCGACAGGTTAAAGTATTTTCTCTGTCAGTTGCCACACAGGGAAAACCCAACTAAAAGACTAAAAAAAAGAGAAAGTCCAATACACAAATTACCTCATTCAAATATTCAACTGACATGGCAAATTCAATCACAAACAGATACATTGCACATATAGCTAATTTCAATCAAAAGGTTTATACCTCTGTACAATCCATACAAGCAATTTCAATGAAAAGGCTTATACCTTTGTACAATCCATAGAAGCAATCATTATTTTTCAATAAATTCGCAGCACATACATATCAAATGTGGCTGTCTACATCTCATTTCATAGAAAGTGAAAAACACACATCATCGATGACATACATGTGGACCTGTGTTCAACACGATTGAGATGAACCATTTTCAGTCGTCTTCTTTCCTTGCATGTGAAAAGGAACTAAACATTAACTTATTAAGGCAACATTGTAAGAAGAAGCCACAACAACTTAGGTAGTGTTTGGTTGGCTCAAACGTAACGTAATCTGATTATTGAAGGTAACGAATCCCATTACATATGTTTGGTTACGGTGGTTTGTAATCAATTGACACTGTAATCGAATCCCTTACCTAAATAATATCTATACAAGCTTGTTACCCCTCCTCCCCCACCGTAATCAGATATAGCACCCACACAGCAATCTGATTACGTTACCAGAGTGCAACCAAACAAAGAGGGCAATCACCTATTCCACCTTCAAATACACTGTAATCTGATTCCCTTAGCGTTTACATTACCTTAGCACGAACCAAACACTATCTTAATTGTAATACATCATAATATAGACATCGACACTTGTTGCATGAAATTTTTTCAGAAATCACAAGGGTAAATGACAGTAGTAGTATTGCATCATAGCGAACAGTTGGAGGCATACTTTATTTGAAAGAAAAGACAGAAGCATTGAGATCATGCATGAATCAAGCATATTTTCTATCATTGTGCCATACTTTATATCAGTTATTAGAATTATGACTGTAAGCATACCGGAGCCATAAGTTTCTCCATATATTTTATCTGACACAAAATTATACCTGCATGCTCACTCAAAAACATATGTTCTTGTCCAAATAATGCATTAATCCTTGTGTATTGTGTTCTGCAACATGAAACCATGAATCAGCAATTTTGAGCGTTAGAGCTAAAAGGAAAAAATGCAAGTGCAGATAACAAGAATTCTCAGATATGGTAAACAATAATATTTCTAAGTTAGCAATAAGGCAACTAAAGATATTACATAAGCATTAATCAGTGAAATGCAACCAAAGATATGATGCTGATGTTGTCCAATGCAAAATAGGATAAAGCAAATGACAAATAATGGTTACACCAAAATAGGATAAGGCAAATGACAAATAATGGTTACACCAAAATAGGTTAACGCAAATGACAAATAATGGTTACACAAAACTGCAGTCTAATCTGTTTATGAAATCTATCATATACCTGTAGCTTGAAAGCAACTGCTAGCACGAGCAAACATCTCGAATGACAAATAATGGTTTCTCCACTCATCTGCAAATAAGAAAATCGCTCAGGCAAAATCTCTTAAAAGTGCGAAAAATGTGGAGTTGAACAAAATAAATCACTACCGACACATTATTCTGAGGGGCAAAACGCAGATCCGGGCCACAAAGCAACCGGATTAGAAGCTGACAAGCTTGGAGGCTGTGTTGACTCAACGAGCTTGGAGATTGGCAGATCCGGTGAAGGTGGCTGCAGATCTGTGCAGGGAGTTGTCAATGCACAAGTACTATCATTCTAAACTAGGATTAGCTTCTACTGCTCACCTTTTTACAAGCAGTCAAAGTCAGCATGCGGTGGCACCAGCGGAAGGATCGGGCTTGTAACGACAGTTTCTGATGTTAATCGCGTGCTTCAGAGATTGAGTAAAGTGCTGTTAATTTTCCAGAAGCCTAGGAAAAAACACATCTGGACCCTACCTTAAGCAACAACACGTCATGCTTCACAGAATAGCAGCATTATAATCCTGTCAAACAATACCACTTTTGCAATATGTCAAACAAAACACATGGATAAACTGAAATGAAGTCATCCCTTTGAAGCCAAGGGTAGTCTCCCGATAGTCAACAAAGTATTCTTCGACGACCATCACATACACACATACAACTAGCAGCATCATAATCATAACAGTGATCTGAACGGAATTGTTAGACGATTTACATTTCCTCGCTATAGATTTATTCAAAATAAGGCCAAACATCTTCTATGGATGTTCTAATCATAACTAATGTAACATCAAGAGAAAAAAGGTAATGCTTTGACCAAATTGGTGAAATATGGTAATATAACACATTATAATTATGAACCTAATCAAAGTGTTCTGGGCCACATAAAATAAATTAAAAGATATTTGCCAACGAATATAATGCCTTCTTTTTTAATCAATGCTTGCTTACAAATTACAAGCATATCCCTGTGAGGGGCACACAAAATCTGGCCACCACATCCGGGTTTGGTAGAAGAAACATCATATCAGAATAACATATACATTAAACAGCTCTCCGATCAGTTGCGTAATAACATATCAGAATAACATCATATCTAGATATAGTATATGTCTAGATGCATAATAATATCTATAAATTTAGAAAAGCTAAAACGACCTACAATTTGGAATGGAGGGAGTAGTTGTTTTCTTTATTTAGAGTTCGATCGGTTACGTAATAGTTTCCTTTAATTATTCATGGCAGCTTCCACTGACTTACTAAGAAATCATAGACAAATTATTTTCAGCTGATGCATGACAAAAAATAAATAATGCTTGCCTACCTACTAAAACTTTGGCCCTTTCTTCTCAGAAATGTTGGTAAGAGTAAATTACCAGAGTAGACCGGGAAAGGGGAGGAGGAGAACATAAGACAGCTATGAATCAGGAGCCTAGTCAAATGAGCAGGTAACCTTGTCCATGTCACTTTTTTTTTTGGTCTCCTCCAGGGTTCAGCAGTTGCTTGGGATGCTAAAAGTTTGTGACCTCTTTTGAGGCATGTAACATGCTATCAGTATAGTTGCTAGGGATATAAAATTTTACTCCTCTACCATATGCAAGAAGCCACGAACCTATCTGCTCTTTGCAATGCATTCATGACAAACTACAGATGTGCATGCATGCCTCTGAAGTCTTCTGACAGTAACTACCCTAAAAAAAATCTTCTGACAGTAACTGCCCTAAAAAAAAGTATGCTGACAGTAACAAAGCACGCTGTTGTTTTGTTCCTTGAAGGAACCGGCCACTGATACGTGCTGCACGGAAGAACCAAGCTTTCTCCCGACCTGTTTGAGTTTGGAAGCTTTCAAACAAACAACATCCAAGCTAAGTCCTTCCAGGAACCTGCTGCTGCTCTCGTGACAAGAATGTAGGCCATGCGAGCACCTAACACACGGATCATCACGCGCCGTGTGGCTCAGAGTTGGTACACCACATCATATCGCCTGGATTGGTCTGTGTACTTGTGTCCCCTGGGAAAATCAGTCACTTATTTTTAGACCCCTGGATTGAACACAGAATAATGCAATGCAACCATGTTAAGCATGTTGTGCACAGCCGTTTGACAAGCCATTCCCCATCTTTCATGTAGTGATCCTCACCTAGCTAATGTAACACGGCAAAACTACCCTAATTTGGCAGTAGAACTCTGATGTATGGAACCATGACGAATAAATGGAAAATCTTAGACGCTACTCACTACTCATCTTGAATCCCAGAAGCTTGTGTACCTTTCATTATCATTTCCACAAAGACAGGGATACTGATACGTGTTCAATGATGACCGAACCATTAAAAACCAAAGAAACCAGGGGCATAGTCTGCATATGGTCGTCATTAATATAGTAAATTAAGTTCAAACTGTAACAACCCTTGTGTATAACAAAAGAAGCTGGACTAACTATGAAGCAAAACCATGCTTTTCGCCGAGGCTCCTCTGAACTTTGGTTGCTTGGTTTCACATAGTGTTAAACTGTTAATAAGCGAGGTTATATAGTTCGGGTGAATATATTACTACTGGGACGAACTGATATCTACCACTAATCTACTGTAAAGCTGCCTAATTTTGCTGTAGCTAGATTTCCCGGAAGGGGGCTCTTGTATGCTGCAGAGGACATATTCAACTGATCAATTTATAGACAGAAAGTTGCATATTCTATCATTGTGCCTAGCCCCTAGCTATATGATCAGCATAATCAGCAATCCATCATATCTTCTTCTCAGTGTTTTTTTTTTTTGCTGGGCGAAACAATATTCTTTATTTCAGTTCAATCCTGTTTAAGCAGCACTTGCTGTTTCTGCAGTAACCTGTAACCGTACTGTACCTACTGCTGACTTGTCGCTTCTGAGTGGAAAAATGTCTCACCTGATCAGAAACGATTTCTTCGCCTACAATTATTTGGGACTAGAAGCTCAATGCTGTCCATGCAAATTTCGGTTAAAACTGAAGCATCAACAGTCAAAATGTCAGCTAAAACTGAGGCATCAACAGTCATACTTGCAGCCAGATGGAAGAACAACCGTAGCAGTTGGACACAATGTGGAGTCGACCTAGCTCGCTCGTTTGCTCACCCTCTTATTCTATAAGCATCACCCTAACAAATCCCTAACCACCTTCCCTTCGTTACACACATGCTAGCTGCCTCCCTCCAGCTATAAATAGCACCCAAAGCCCATCTCATCTGGCCATCCAGAGCACAGAAGCTCTCTTCTCTACTTGTGAGTTTCAGAGCACTGTGCAAGAAGATCTGTTGGGTCACTTCGCTCCCATGGCGGCTTCCATGGATGGTCGCCTCGTCCTCCTCACCTGCCTCCTCGTCGCTCCCCTCCTCCTCGCCGGCGGCGTCCATGGCCACCCGTGGGGCGGCCTGTTCCCGCAGTTCTACGACCACTCGTGCCCCCAGGCGAAGGAGATCGTGAAGTCCATCGTGGCGCAGGCCGTCGCCAGGGAGACTAGGATGGCGGCCTCGCTCGTCAGGCTGCATTTCCATGACTGCTTTGTCCAGGTTGCTACTGCTTTCCTAGCTCTTTGCTACTGTATCTTATTGTTTGCATGTTTTGCACTATTGTGACGCCTGATAAACTTGTAGTTCCCGAAGCGCACTATAGCTAATCAGCAACGTTTCGTACCATAAAGTTTTGGCTTCTGTGTTTAGTACAATGGAACTGTACGTGATCCGTACAAAATTATTTTGAAATCCAAACAAACATATGATGAAGCACTAAAAATTCAATGATTATTGTGCCTATTTACCAACTTCATCTGCATAAACACATCACTTAAAGTGCAGTCTACAACTCCAACTTTTTTTCTATATATGTGCGTAGGTATTGGAAAAGTCAGCATGGAAGAATCTGCAGTTCCTAGGCTAACTTTTCTTTTACCGTACCAGTGATAAGATAGCCTACCTACATTTCCAAGAGGAGCACGCCACTTTATTTGTACCATGGTTCATCAATCCTTCGTTTATTTAATTATCTACTATGAAAAAAATATGACTACACAATAATTGACAGCCTCCACATGTGTGAAATTTTGATATTCCATTCAAGGCATGTTTCTAATGACTCTCATGCGCCTAATCTAACTAGTAATCTTCTCTGTCACTATCTTTCTCTGTGTGCAGGGATGCGACGCCTCTATACTGCTGGACAACAGCACCGGCATCGTGAGCGAGAAAGGGTCCAACCCCAACAGGAACTCCGCCAGAGGATTCGAGGTGATCGACGAGATCAAGGTCGCCCTGGAGCACGCCTGCCCCGGCACCGTCTCCTGCGCCGACATCCTCGCCCTCGCCGCCCGCGACTCCACCCTCCTTGTAAGCAGCAGAAACGACCGCGATTATTATATATATTCTTAGTGATCTCAACTAGCTACTGACCCCGGCCGCAGGTTGGCGGCCCCTACTGGGACGTGCCGCTGGGGCGGCGGGACTCGCTGGGCGCCAGCATCCAGGGCTCCAACAACGACATCCCGGCGCCCAACAACACCCTCCCCACCATCATCACCAAGTTCCGGCGCCAGGGCCTCGACGTCGTCGACGTCGTCGCGCTCTCCGGCGCCCACACCATCGGCCTCTCCCGCTGCACCAGCTTCCGGCAGCGGCTGTACAACCAGACGGGCAACGGCATGGCCGACTTCACGCTGGACGCCTCCTACGCCGCGCACCTGAGGCAGGGCTGCCCGCGCTCCGGCGGCGACGACAACCTCTTCCCGCTGGACCTCGCCACCCCCACCAAGTTCGACAACTATTACTTCAAGAACCTCCTCGTCGGCAAGGGCCTGCTCAGCTCCGACGAGGTCCTGCTGACGAAGAGCGCCGAGACGGCGGCGCTCGTCAAGGCCTACGCCGCCGACGTCAACTTCTTCTTCCAGCACTTCGCGCAGTCGATGGTGAAGATGGGCAACGTCTCGCCGCTCACCGGGGCGCAGGGGGAGGTCAGGAAGAACTGCAGGAGGCTCAACGGCAACCACTACTGATCAGGAGGGCGCTGCTTGACCGTTTTATTTGTGGAGAGTGTTGGATTTGTATGTTGGTGTTGATGTTGATGACATGTTTTGATTGAATAATCATGAACGGCTTGACGCCCGATTAAGCTGCTAACCAGCAGCATGACCGGGGACTGCAAATGCTTTTCATTATAGTGTAAAAGAAAGAATGTTCCATTCGATGCGTGAAAGCCGGGATAAATGGAAGCTTGTTCTTTTCTGTCTGTTTGGTTACAACAAGGAATCCCCAGTGGATGAATTGACTCCACCACCTTGCTGCACACCAGTGTCTTTTGGAGCTGATCATGTGGCGTTCTGATGAGTTAATGGATCAGTGCAACGTACCACGGATACGTCGACATCGTCGTGACCAGTCAGACGTCAGTCGTCACATAAAAGGACTAAAGCAGGCTAGCTCTGTCTAGGGCCATCATGCTCATTCAGCAGACCAGCACTCTTCAACTTGATGCAGGGAAAAGATGGAACTCCCGATCTGTTGTACTCGCAAAGTGCTTTTTTTTATACAAACAATTACATCCATCATATCGGTATGGAACTATATTGTTAAGTGTGTCATATATGGAACTCATGACACCTGAGCACTTTCATGTATTGTGGCCATGGTAACGGATCCCTCCATCCCTGCATTTAGGTTTATCTTAAGTCAAACCATTTTAACTTTGACTGTGAATAGTAAAAAAAATATTATAAAGATTGGCAATGTGAAAAATGATGTTAGAAGATTCATCATGAAAGCAACTATCATAATATGTAATTTTTTTCTATTTGAATAAGTTATTTTTAGAGACAATGTTGGTGAAAGAAAGAATGTTGTATTTAGGATTCAAATAAAAAAACAACTATATTTTTGGGACGAGAGTAACACAATTAATCTATTCTAACAGATTTATGCCCAAAGTTTGATGGTGTCAAGGTCAACCTTGGGAGACAATTTAAGGGAAACCATTTTCCTTTTGCCTCTGAAATTAAGTTGGGTACTTTAGCGTTCACTATAAGAGAGTGATTTTATGGGTGCTAAATGACGCGTACAACCAACCCAGAATTGCTCCATTCCCGATTATTTACCACCATTATGCATGGTTTGTTTTAGTATCCTCAATTACTAGGTGCTTATATACCCTAACAGCCGAGATGGTGACACTTATTCTATTTTCTACCCACAAAACTAAATGCCAGAGCCAGACTTATATTTTCAGCTGGTTTGCAGAGTAATTTTCTCATGTGACCGAATAGCAAGATATACAAGATCATGAAAGAACTAAATTAAGAAAGTTAAACCTTGAACCAAGAAGAGACGAGATCAAGCAAGGATAACCACTTAGTTAGGTCACATGACCCCATATGATTGACGCCCACCTCAAAGTCAAAAGTCAAGTGGTTGCCCATAGTCTGTGGCCAATCCTGATTAGTTGCCGGCGGGGGGGCAGGTGAAAAGGCCGGCCATATGGATCAAAGGGAACACGAGTTGCTTGGTTACAATTTGCAGATCCCTGATTTGAGCTTACATGATTGTACTGTGTTTGTGTACTTTAATATCTTCCTTCTTGGCAACTTAGGGTCATGGGTTTATGATTGTATATGTGGAGCAGCTTGCTAGATGTGATCTTTCTTAATAAAGGTGATGATAAGGTTAGTTCATGTGCTTTCATGGCTCGATGTTTTTAATATAAACTTGTTTTACCTTTCTCGAGTTTTAACAAATTGGATTAGGGTGGAGCCCATCAGTAGAGCATTGCATCGGTTCTAGGGCGTCACGTAGGGCTAGGCCGGATGATGCGGTTTGATCTCTCTTTTTTCACTCTTTTTGTTTTTTAAAGGTGTTACATCTATTGCTTAAATATTTATATGTCGATTCTCAGTGTAATTCCTCAGTCACCTCGATGTATAAAATGCTTAAATCAAGGTACTATTGTGTAATCCAATATAACGGTCCATTTGAAGATGTGTGTCAGTCTTATTTAAAAAATGGACGTGTTCAGTAACATAGAACTACCTTAGTATTTGCATGGCCCAACAATGTACCAGCCTTTTATATTTATTCCTCAAATTAATAGATTTTATTTTTGCTCTTTTTCTATGCAGGTATAACATCGAATAGATAGCATGCTCATGACAAAACAGTTTCTGAGCCTATTTGTTTGAGCTTCCTGATAGTTTCTCAGCGTGAAAAGCTAGAAAATCAAACAAACAACGAATTTCTAGCGCAGCTTCCAGAAAGCTGGAAGCTCAGAAAAGCTGAGTTTATATGGGAAGCTGGAAAACTCAGTTTTATGAGCTTTTTTAGCTTTCTGAGCTCAGAAAGCTAAATGCATCTTCTAAAAGCTAATGTTAGCTTTTCAGAACTAAAAGGCAACAGCAGTTTCTCAGAAAAGCTCAAAAGCTACAGCTCAAACAAACAGACCCTTAATCTATCTCACGCTTCTCATGTTGTGTGAAGTGCTGTTAACTCTAGAGAAGCTTAGAAGCGTACACCTCTGATCCTTCTTTAAGCAACAATGCACATCACAGTTAGCAAAACAATTTTATGACAAAGAAAACATATTAATAAAATGAAATGAGTCATGTCTTCGAAGCCAAGGGCAGTCTCCAATAGTCTAGAAAGCAGTGAGTTGGACTTGTTTTCTCCTATGATCAACTGAGTCTCAGCTATAGTATCACAATCATAATAGTACGCGCCTAACACATCAGTCGTAGCGTAAGGAGCTCATTATATACTCACAAAGCTTTATTACAATAAGGTCAAAAGTCTTCTCTTCGTGCACGCTCTAATCATAGTAATAATGTAACAAGAGAGGAGAAAAAAGGGTAATGTTTGACCTGGTAGCAAAATAGTGAAATGGGGTAATATAATCCAACATGAAGCTAATTACCCAAAGTGTATTTTTTACCACACATAATACTTGAAAGATATTTTCCTGTGATTACCCTTTAATTAATTTAATCTATGCTTGCTCATAAATTACAAGCAAATTATGCTTGCTCATACACGAAATGTCACTACCACGACAGGGTTGGTAAAAGGAACATCAGATCAGAATAATATATTAATCAGCATATAATCATACATTTAATCATTCATACATGCACCGATATATACTAATGAAATCACTCACAAATTATTGTTCAGATGTACTAGAAAAAAGAATGAAAAATAGTGTTGGTTAACTTCGAAGACATGTGGGGCCTGTTCAACCTGTGGTTTTCCTGCACAGAAAGCATGATTGCTGCTGACTGCTGTAGTTAAGTGTGAATTCTGGAGTAAAATGAGAATGGGACGAACATGAGACAAGATTATAATATATCACTCAGGAGCGGTCTAACACAGCAGAAGTCAAATAATGAGCTGGTTCCCTTTGAGATCATGTCACTTTTCTTTGGTCTGCTGCTGGTCTTAGGGGGTGAGCAATAGATAGGGATGCATGTCCTAATCATTTTGGGTCATTGATATATCAACCTAGAAACTTGAAAAAATGAACTAAAATATCATTTCACATAATTGATTTAGGAGGAGAGATGATCTTGAATGGCTTGCTAGTGTAACTAATCGGCTAACGACCCAGAAAACACAAATGGGTACGTATGTACATCCTTAGCAATAGGGACACTAAGTTTGCGTATCCTGTTTTGAGGCATGTGGCATGCTATTTCTAGTTGCTAATAAGACGGTAGGGCTTATAAGTTTTTATTTACTAGCTCCAGTACCATATTGGAATAAAGTATGTTCCACAGAAATATACAAATAACAATAATGATCAATAATCAATACGCTAAACATACATCTCGTGCAAAACAAAGATAAACCACATTGAAAACATCTCATTGAATTTTCTCTATGTTGCTTCTCCCCCTAGCCTTGTTATGAATGACAATGAATACAGCTGTTGACCACTATCTGTCTACTTTCTCCTTATTTCCCTCGAATAAAGCTTTTTTTTTCTAGTGTGATAAACTGTCTTCTGCAGTAACAACCGAAGGTGTTGTTTTCTTCAAGAAACGGCCACTGATCCGTGTTCGATCTGCACAGCACCAATGTGGAAGCTTTCAGACAGTCGCTACTTCCAGGAACCTGCTTGTGATGAGAACACGAATGTAATGAAGCCAATGCAAGCAATCACAATGCGCCGTTTGATCAGAGTTGGTACATCACGCCGCACGTTTGACCCGACAGGCGTTTGAAAAGGATTAATATAAAAACATCTGACGATCAAGATTAATTACATACTACTGAAACATTCACCTGTGGTATGGATAATATACATTAGGAGTATAGGTAGTATAAGAGTATCATGGTAAAAGAACACAAATGGCATCACTATAATTTTATTTTTAACATTAGCATAATGTTTAAAAAACTATTCCATTTAAAATATTATTTTTTACAATGTAATAATTACTAAATTATCCATAATAATAAACAGTTAGATCTTATATACACTATATAATACTAAGTAGTAATATACTAAGTGGTAATATTGTGTACTGAAAAAAAGCTCGATGGAATCTATGGCTGCTCTCCACGATGATACCACATTGTAGAACCCCTTGTGATCTGAATGGTAGGGGGAAAAAGGTGCGGCGTGCACTGTACCATAATACTTTTGTCCACAAGGATACGTATCCATGTTACATGCGTGATCACCGACCACTAAAAATTAAAAGAAAAGCCCCATGGGGTCAGTCATCATTCATATGGTCTTCTTTGATAATACTGTTCAACCTGTAAAGACGATTGTGTATGACAAAAGTATATATGTATATACATATATATGTAGCTACATTAATTGGGAAGCAACACCACACTTTTGCCTAAGCTAGTCTGCTCTTTGCATTGGTTGCTTGGTTTCACACATTGAAGATATGTTCGTTCTATTGTCATGTGCTAAGCGAGCTTAAGTATGGTAGGATGAATACATTACTGTTACATACTCCCTGTTTAAATTGTACGTCGGTCATTTCAGCTTTTCTAGGTACATAAGTTTTGCTATGTATTTAGACATAACATATATTTAAGTGCATAGCAAAAAAAAATATGCACTTGAAATTTAGGATGGAGGAAGTAAATATTAGAAGTGGACCTCCCACGGTACTACCCTTATGTATAGAGTTGATCTCTGTTTCTATATAATATAACTAGGTTTAAGCTTAAAGTGACATTGCTGGAAGGATCCCAGATCCAGCAGAAAGTGTTGCACAAATCAGTAATTCACAAACACATTTTCTATTAAAAGTTGTACTCTCATAGTCTCATTGTATTGTTCGAGTGTTTAACTTTTTTTAAAAAAAAAAGATATGTCGTATCATGCGCGTGCCTAAATGAGCAGCATAATCAGCAATTCATGATAGCATCTTCTCAATTCAACACATAGTTTAATTTAGGATAAAAATAAAACTCAGTCTCTTTAATTTGAGCTCAAACGGACGCCCAAACAGAAACTACGGCCGCCGTTAGCACTCCAAACCTGGCAGAATTACTGTAGCAGTTGCCGTTGGGCGCGGGGCCGTGCTGCGTTGACCCTGGATAGCTCACTTGATTCGCACGCATCGTCCCCAACAGCCCCAGCTGCCCTGCCGCACCCGATCCCACCGTCCCCTGCTCGAACCACTGCACCCTGGTTCCTCTCCTTCCATGGACTGCACCACCCGCACCACCTTCCTGCAGGCTGCAGCTACTATGTCTATATATAATACACCACCCCACGCGCCACTACTTCATCCAACCATCCTCGCAAGAAGAGATCGAAGCACAAGTACAGCAAAGCTGATCTCTCTTTGATCTTCACTTGGCACTGCCATGGCGGCTTCCAAGCGTGGTTGCCTCGTCCTGCTATGCCTCGCCGTCGTCGCTCCCCTCCTCCTCGCCGGCGGCGTCCATGGCCACCCGTGGGGCGGCCTGTTCCCGCAGTTCTACGACCACTCGTGCCCCAAGGCGAAGGAGATCGTGAAGTCCATCGTGGCGCAGGCCGTCGCCAGGGAGACCAGGATGGCGGCGTCGCTCGTCAGGCTGCATTTCCATGACTGCTTCGTCAAGGTACGTGAACTCTCTGCTGTAATTTTCGTTACATGCATGCTTTGGCACGGCTGTCATGCTTGCTAAGCACATAGCTCCAAATGCAGAGTGCACAACTGGAAACTTTTGGTATTGGAAGAGGTAGCATGGAGGAATCTGTAAAATTTTACCAATGATAAGATGGCCTACCAATATTGCGCATGCCAACGCTACTTTACCTTATGTCTTGGTGGCATCATGTCTTGGTGCACTGCCGATGATTGTTTTTTTTCCCTTTTTCTGAAAAAGAAAATGATTACTTACCTCAAACTCAAAATAATTGACGCAAGTTCTTCATATGCAATAATATTTTTTATCATCCACTCAATGCATGTGCCTAATGAGTGTTACCACACCGTTGTCATGGCACGTACCAACTTTTTGCGACACTTTTCTGTCCTGCCTGCAGGGTTGCGACGCCTCGGTGCTTCTGGACAACAGCACCGGCATCGTGAGCGAGAAAGGGTCCAACCCCAACAAGAACTCCCTCCGGGGGTTCGAGGTGGTGGACGAGATCAAGGCCGCCCTGGAGGCCGCCTGCCCCGGCACCGTCTCCTGCGCCGACGTCCTCGCCCTCGCCGCCCGCGACTCCACCGTCCTCGCCGGCGGGCCCTACTGGGACGTCCCGCTGGGGCGGCGCGACTCGCTGGGCGCCAGCATCCAGGGCTCCAACAACGACATCCCGGCGCCCAACAACACCCTCCCCACCATCGTCACCAAGTTCCGGCGCCAGGGCCTCGACGTCGCCGACGTCGTCGCGCTCTCCGGCGCCCACACCATCGGCCTCTCCCGCTGCACCAGCTTCCGGCAGCGGCTGTACAACCAGACGGGCAACGGCTTGGCCGACGCCACGCTGGACGCGTCCTTCGCGGCGCGGCTCCGGCAGGGGTGCCCGCGCTCCGGCGGCGACAACAACCTCTTCCCGCTGGACCTCGCCACCCCGGCCAGGTTCGACAACCTCTACTTCAGGAACATCCTGGCCGGGAAGGGCCTCCTCAGCTCCGACGAGGTGCTGCTGACCAAGAGCGCCGAGACGGCGGCGCTCGTGAAGGCCTACGCCGCCGACGTCGACCTCTTCTTCCAGCACTTCGCGCGGTCGATGGTGAGGATGGGCAACATCTCGCCGCTGACCGGCGCGCAGGGGGAGGTCAGGAAGAACTGCAGGAGGCTGAACGGCAACCGCTACTGATCATCAGGAGCTAGCTACATTGTGTGCTCATCATGACTATCATGATTCACGAGCAATTGTGTACTTGATGGTTGTGACAATATTTGGTTTAAATAAACAAGAACGGCTTAACACCTGATTGCGATTATACCTGGGGCAATTCAAACCATTCCATCCTCTCTCAAGAGAGCTGGGATAAATGGAAATTTTAGCTTGTTAAAACACTTCCTAACTAGTTTTATAGGACTCACTCATGGAAGAGATTGTTGTCAGAAATATGAAACCATTGTACCCCACACTATGACTTTATTTTCCATTGCAAGTCATCAGACATGCTTACGAACAAGCGATATGAATCTGAAGATAGGAGATATATATACAGTGCTTGTTTGGCAGAGCTTCAACTCTGCGATCGGATCCATGTACGGTTTACAACTTGTATGATAAAACTGAATAAGGTAGTTTAACACTTTAACTAGGTATTTTTAGTCCAAAATAAGAATAAGATGGCTCACCAGCTCCCATCTCCAACTCCAAAAAATTATGGGGCTAAAGTTGACTAGCTCTTGGAATTCTTGGAGTTGAAACTCTGCCAAGTAGGCCCACCTAGACACACGCATATACATGGCTGATCCTCGTGCGTCATTTATCCAGTTATCAGCAAGGCACCAGCTCGATCGTTGTCTGTGAAACGGAGAAGGTCATTGGTTTGTTGGTCAGACAGTTAGTTATCATGCACGCGCATATGTAACGACCAGCTTGGATGCAGGTCAATCGATCACTCATGTAGGTGCTTCTCGTGGCCGTGCGTCCCTGTCAAAGAAAGAAAGGGTATGATCACGTCATGTCTCTACAGACTACGTCCATCCATCGAGCTGGCTCTCCCAAGCTTAACCGCGTCATCATTTAGCTAGCTTGGCAAAGAGAGCTAGCTGGAGGGGCATGATGACCAACTAATTATGCATGTGCTCCTCCCTTAGTTGTACTTGCAAAGCGCCTAACTCTTTTTTACGCGTGCGTGATTTCAGTCATCGATGTGTAGGTTGTTAAGTGGCAAAGAAATGGAGGCATTTCATTCGTGCTTGAAGCACGCACGCTTTCATGTAGCCATGCACGATTCTATGGGGTTGTAATACTCCGTCCGTTCGAAAATATAGATGTTTTATTTTGGTCCTAAATCAAACTTCTCCAATTTTGATTAAGCTTATAGAAAAATGCACCAACTAATTATATAAAAAATTAGTTTCAGGAATTTATTTGGTATTATAGATGTTAATATATTTTCCTATAAACTTGATTAAAATTAGAGAAGTTTGACTTAGCTAGGCAATAAAACTAAAAACACCTTACATTTTCAAACCGATGAAGCAGTGTTGTAAAGGAAATGAGAGTGCAAAGTCTAACCTTTAGAGAGTGTTAAGTCATCATCCCACCTTTAATTTGTTGGTTATCTTTATTTAAAGCCAGGAACTATATGGTGCTCACTTAGAGGGAAAAAAAAAGAAGGTTTTAGGCAAGGAACTCCACAATACCTACTAGGCTACTACCAAACCTTTCAGCGTCTAGTTCCTGGCTTTTGTTATGGACGTTATATTAACAAACAAGATGGTGACTTGCTACTTTCCATTCATAAACTCCAAACTTACCTTTCTTGGGAAAAGTAATTAACTTTCTCATGCCAAGAGAGGGTGAGATTAGCATTATACTATGGAAGACCTGAAGAAGCTAAAGATAAGATGAGAAACATGCAAATATAGCTAATAGGTCCTACGTGGAATATGATTGATTGACGCCCATCTCAGGAGTCAAAGTGGTCACTCACCCCACACCCAGATTCCACGGGCCAGTGCCCATCACTGGCCGGTGGAGCAGGTAAAAGGACCGGTACAGCTACAGCCAGATAATGGAAAGCAGACGAATGCATGCTAGAGTTGGTTACGATAGGCAGGCCCGTGTGTTGGTATACTGGTGCCTACATACTCCTATAGAAGAGCACCCTCTGTGCTTACATGATTGATGATTGTGTACTTTGTTTTAGTTTTAATTCTCAGGAATTTAAGGCTATGAAAAGTTTCGATTGTTTATGTGGAGTAGCTGCTAGATGTGATTTTTCTTAATGAGCTGCTGGTAATGAGATGGGGCTAGTCGTCCAACTTTGTTTCCGTGGCTCAATGTGTTTGAGTTTGCTTTGCCTTCTTGTTCGAGTTTTAACAAGTTGGAGTAGGGGTGCTGGGGAGTAGTTTTATTAACCAATTATGGTATAGCATGCATATGGGATTTATTATGTGCATATGTTTTGTAAAAAAAAACAAGATCCAACTAGGTGGGTGGTTTTCATTAAGAAGAAATAGGCATTTTGAGTTGAAGATGAATGTACCTTTGGAAAAAAAAATAACAAGAATTTAGAACTTTAGATGCACAATCACACCTCGCACTCTAACCATTTGTGTTAGGCTCACTTTCTATTGTATAAAGAAAACCACATGTATAATTTCTAGACACCTATGCCGCATAACTTGGTTAAAACAATATAATCGTCGTTCTAGGACTCTGGTGTAGTGAATGTATCTCGTTCATCCAAATGTCTGTCTGAAGATGAGTCTATGTAGGAGTACTTCTAATAACATCCCTAGTATTTCATTTTTTTTTTGCGAAACCCTAGTATTTCAGTATTTGAGGCTCCAGTAAAATTTGCGTACAATTGTTGCCCAAAAAAATATTGTTTTTGTTACATTACAGGCTTAGGCTGGCAAGGCTAACTGTGTCATTTTACATTCCTATTTCACTCACTGCAACCTAATCTTCCTTTTATATTTCGTCATCGAATGGCAAGCTTGCAAGCACAGTTTCATATGTTCATCGCACGCGCGTGATAGCGTAAAGTGCTGTTAAATTTCCAGAAGCGTAGAAACAAGCGCCTCTGACCCTACCTTGAGCAAACAGTCTTCCAGTCATCTCTTGGAAGCCAAGGGCAGTCTCCAACAGTCAACAAAGTAGTAGTCGTCTTCGTGTTCTCTTCTGATCTACGATCAACTAATATCAACTGGCATCATAATATTAATTATGTCTAATCCATCATTGTTAGCTTAAACTTTCCCAGCCTTCTATGCCAAGGGAGCTCATTACATTAATACTCGCTAATTCTATTCGTAATAGGGTGGCATCAAAAGTCTTCTCTGCGTGCATGCTCTTATCGTGTATCCAGAGAAAAAAAAAAGGTAAGCTAAAAAATTTGACCTTGTAAAATGGTGAGCTGTGGATGATATAGATAACCCGTTACGAGGCTAAAAGTAGCTTGGAACACACGAAGTAATTCATAGGATTGCGTGTGTATATTCATAGGATTGAGTGTGCGTGCGTATACATGAGCATTTGTGACTGTATTGTATTTTGCCAAAAAAAAATAGTAATTCAAAGATATATACTGCCTTTGCCTACTGATTCCTTTCCTAATTGATGTTTGCTTATAAAATGCAAGCAAATCCACGCGAGGGACACTTCAAATCCATCGACCACACATTAGGGTTGGCAAAGAGGAATATCAGAATAATACACTGAACCAGCTCCGTGATGAGCTATATAATTGTGTCTTTAATTATTCATGCCAAACTACTCTCACTACCGAATCGCAAAAATCATTGACAAATTATTTTTCAGCTGTACTGAAAAGGAAGTGTCGGTTAACTTGGAAGTGATGTGGGGGCCTATTCAAACTTTCGCGTCTCTTCCACATAACGCATGATTGCTGCGTGGGTTAAGCGTGTGTTGTAGGAGTAAAATGAGAAATCCAGGAACAGTAGACGCTAGACAATAATGAATCCGGGAGCCCAACACAGCAGAAGTCAAATGAGCTGGTACTCAATAGGCAATACTCATTCACGTCACTTCTTTGTCTCCCCCCAGGTCTTATCACCTATCAGTAGGTATGCCAAGTTTGGGGACTGTTTTGAAAGAGGCATGTGACATGCTAACTAGTTGCTAGGCTCTTTTTTTTACACCTTTAACATATGCAAACATTTTTTTCTGTTTAATCGAAGTATGTAAATGATAATGAGCAATCAGTATGCTTAATATGTGTTTCGCGCGAAATAAAGAGCCAAATCATTGTTACAAAGCACTAGTTCACTTTCTTCATGAATTTTCTCTACATTACTACTTCCAGTGCTAATTATGTACTGTATTTATGTTAGCGCATGACATCGATGAGTAGCAAATACTCTTCTGATTTTTCTCCTTATTTTCCACACGAACCTTTTATTTTTACTTTGTAGTGCCTTTGAAATATCTGACAGTAGCAACCAATGCTGATGTTTCTTTCCTTCAAGGAACGGCCAAGGATACGTGCTGCTCAGAAGAACAAAGCTTCTCTACCGCTACCAGTGTGGAAGCTTTCCAGCAGTCTCAAGTCCTTCCAGGAACCTGCTTGTGACAAGAATGTAGGACATGCAAGCACCTAACGCGAATCATCATGTACCGTGTACTCGGAGTTGGTACATCACACATCGCGTTTGACCCTGATCGCCACGCATGTGTTCGCTGGGAAATCAGCCAGCCAGTCCCCTGCATAGGGCAACAGAAAAGAAGTAGTTAGGCACGCATGTGCTCCAGCGGTTTCATGAACCATCCGATCTTTCGAAGTATTGATCACCACAACATAGCAAAAATACCTTAAATCGGTAGTACAATTTGACGGTATGAAACCACAAACATGACCGATAGATCTTAAGATGTTTACCTCTTGCTACGAAGCTAGTGCGAAAAAAGGCATGCAGCTGTAGCATCATACTTTTGTCCCCAAAGACAGGGATACTTTGTCCCCAAAGACAGGGATATTTTTGTCCCCAAAGACAGGGATACGTATCCATGTTTGATGATCGCCAACCAACCCTTCCTGGGGATAACCGTGCATGTGGTATTCATTAATAAAAATACCATCCGACCTGTAACAACACTTACATATAACAAAAGTAGTTGGATTATCTGGGAAGCAAAACCTCACTTTCCGCTAAGCTTTCTGTACTTCGGTTACTTGAGTTCACACAGTCTGTGCTATATTGTCATGTGTTGTCCAAGGTTAAATATGGTTCGATGAATACATTACGACTAATACTTGTTAATACAACTAGGATAAAGTTAGAGCAATGTTTGATCTACTGTAAAGCTACACCTGTCATATTGTGGTAGTTTAAAGTCAGTCCTGGAACACTCACAGATCCGGGAGAGGACACTGTTCGGAATTCACAATAAAATTGCATCATTGTACTGTACATGTAGTTTTGTTTAAAAGATTGAGTTGCAGAATGCATATCATCAATTAATCAGACTCTTCATTTTAGTTTAACGCACTACTCCAGTCCTTCGAGAAAATTGCAGAATGCTTGCCATTTAATAAGTGGCAGATGTTGTTTTCAGTCCACCTACCCTTGCCTAGGACAAAAGGTTTAATCTCCATGTTGCTTTCAGCTAAAACTGAAACACCGAACAGCAACTAAGGACGTTAGAGACCACTTATAACTTGATGGAATTACTGTACCGGTTGCTACAGTGTCTGGCTAGCTCGCTTATTCTATACGCATTGCCCTAACAACCCAGCTGCCTGCTTCATCTGATCCCACCGTCCCCTGTTCCAAACCACCCTCCTTTCCTTACATGCACTACACCCACTTCCTGCAGCTATATATACCACCATATGCCCACCTCATCTAATCATCCACAAGAGAAGAAGAAACACGCAAGTAGGAACACTCTCTTCTCTTGTAACGTAGTGCAGCAGAGGTTACTTACTTACATGGCAAACTCCATGGGTTGCCTCGTCTTGCTCTGCCTTGTTTCTCCCCTCCTCTTTGCCAATGCCGTCCGCAGCCACCCATGGGGCGGCTTGTTCCCACAGTTCTACGACCATTCATGCCCCAAGGCGAAGGAGATCGTACAGTCCATTGTGGCACAGGCTGTGGCCAAGGAGACCAGGATGGCAGCATCCTTGGTCAGACTGCATTTCCATGACTGCTTTGTCAAAGTAAACTCTGCTTCCTCTCTTCTATTGTATTCTTTACATGACACAGCTATGATGCTTGCCAAACATAGTTCCTGCAGTGCACTAAAGCAAATTAGCGATAAAAGTTTAGTACTTCAAGTTTTGAGCTATATGCTGGGTACAGTATAATAAGACTAACAAACGTGAAAAGCAAAGATTAACGTATGGATTAATTTACTAACTTTGGCTGTTATAACATAACTTAAAAATGGGCAAAGTAAAACTTCAACTCTGTCCTGTATATGTGCCTAGGTACTGGAAAAGGAAGCATGGAAGAATCTATAGTATTTAGGCTAACTTATTTACTACTGATAAGAAAGACTACCTACATCGCCCATGCTAGCACTACTTTATGCCTTGGTGACATGATCGAGCCAGTACTATGATTGATTAACTCTGTTTCCCTTTTTTGAGTGAGATGTTTATTTTTGTGAGCCAAATGAGAAGATGTTTACCTAACTCTAGTGCACAATGATTGAAGCTCTCTGTGCAATGTTTGTCACCTTTTATTCAATGCATGTGCCTGCTGAATCTACTACCGCTACTACTACGTAGTGTGTGCCTAATCTCTAAACTATTTCCATCTGGCTAATAATTATCAATCTTTTCGGATACTGTTCCACATGTAGGGCTGCGATGCATCCGTGCTGTTGGACAACAGCAGCAGCATAGTCAGTGAGAAAGGGTCTAACCCCAACAGGAACTCCCTCAGGGGGTTTGAGGTGGTCGACCAGATCAAGGCCGCTCTCGAGGCTGCCTGCCCAGGCACTGTCTCCTGCGCCGACATCCTCGCCATCGCAGCCCGTGACTCCACTGTCCTGGTACGACCACCATCAATGATTCTGTCCAACCACAAGTGGAAGACATGATATTTATATATCCATAGCTTTGGCCTTTGGCAAAGGAAGTGCTCCTGGCATGATGATTTTTTTTTAACTCTAAACTGTAGGTTGGTGGCCCATACTGGGACGTGCCACTTGGCAGGAGGGACTCGCTCGGTGCAAGCATCCAGGGCTCCAACAATGATATCCCAGCCCCCAACAACACGCTCCCCACCATCATCACCAAGTTCAAGCTCCAAGGCCTCAACGTTGTGGATGTCGTCGCCCTCTCTGGTGACTTTTCATGCTATTTCATAATTTCTCCTGTACTTTGTTATTCACCGACTTAACGTAGACTCACACTAGACAACATGGATTTGACTCCACATATATGTATAGGTGGTCACACCATAGGTATGTCTCGGTGCACCAGCTTCCGGCAGAGGCTGTACAACCAAACGGGCAATGGCATGGCTGACAGCACACTGGATGTATCGTACGCGGCACAGCTGAGACAGGGGTGCCCCCGCTCTGGTGGTGACAACAACCTCTTCCCCTTGGACTTTGTCACCCCAGCCAAATTTGACAATTTTTATTACAAGAACATCCTGGCCGGCAAGGGCCTCCTCAGCTCTGATGAGGTTCTGTTGACCAAGAGTGCCGAGACAGCAGCACTCGTGAAGGCATATGCTGCTGATGTCAATCTCTTCTTCCAGCACTTTGCACAGTCTATGGTGAACATGGGCAACATTTCACCACTAACTGGGTCACAGGGTGAGATCAGGAAGAATTGCAGGAGGCTCAACAACGACCACTGAGGTTGCTTTATGTGCTGAAATTGTATTTGATGTTGGTGATATATTTTGTTCAAATAAGCAAGCATGGCTATGATTTTATCAGATGTTTGATATTGTGCTTTTATTTAACCACATTGTAAAATGTGTATCTATTGATAGGTCAATATATAAGATGAATTCATTGGGTGTCATATATATGCTTATTTGACTTACCATGTTTTGACTCCCAAATCCCAACTCAATGAACTCAGGGTATACATCCATCTATTTCTTCAAGAGTTCTTCTAGCTCCAGCTGTGTTAACTTTGACGTTTGTCACTTGTTGGAATCAAATATGGCCAAAAGTTAGTTTATAAAGGAAAAATGTCAGTCATCATATGAGGATCGAAAGATACATTCACGCAGAACATGCAGTCAAGTTGTTGTGCCTAAAAGAAATCTTTAGAGCTCCCATGCAAGCATTTAAACTAATGGCTTGACCAAGCTGTATAAATATATGCTATTTCATACGCAAAGGTAAAGTAGGGAAAAGGGTAATAAAGCATACGAGTCAGAGAAGGTATTACCTGCAGATCCTACTGCTGTATGGGCTTTCTCTTTTCCCTTTTCCTATGTTCAACATTTTTTATCAGAGCCCTATATGCTCAGTCCATGCAGGGAGAATTGAAAACAAAAGGAAATCAGTGCTAATTCATCGAGAAGAAAACATACCTAAAAGACAAAAGAGATCAAACTGAGGGTAGCAAACTGGTTGAATCCAACAAGATATATCCTCAGCCTCAAGGATCTTCCGAATCTTGAACCATATTGAACAATCATATATGTTCACAAGCACATGGATGGGGTACCATGGGTCAACCAGCATACTCTCTCAACCGATGGAACCTGTGCAAAGTCAGAGTTCTGTTTCAATTTGGTGTCTGTTTCTGGCATAAAAAAATTGACAAACAGTTATAACAAAGGTGCACGAGTTTGTGCTATGAACTCAAAGCACAGTGATGTTTTGCTAGACAAGATAGACTAATATGCAAAAAAGGTTAATTCCAACTTTGGTGAACCCCCAAGTTGCATCACTAAGCATCCTATATCTAAAAAGCATGCTGTACTTACAAGTTTACATGTGTTGCAGATGAAGATACTGTGGGCAGAAAATTTTCCTTAACAAGTTGGCCAAATTTAACCAGAATTCTGAATCATCACTTCAACTGCCTTGTCGGCCTTAAGAACCTCCCCTTTCGAGCAAAGCGAAGCAATAGCAGTATAATATGAGTCGAAATCATCACTGAAAGACTTCCCAAGCAAATTTCGGTAGTCAATATCAGTATCATTACTTGCTTTTGATAAACTATCGTCTCCATCTATCGCCTCAGAGTTCTCATGACAACTATTCCTAGAAACATCATAAGCTACGAGACTTACTTGTCCTGAATCTGAAATGGAATCATAAGCATCGTCAGCTTTTTGTAGCTTCTTGAGGTGCGCAAGCGCATTGTAGCTGCTAGAATCTGAAGAGGATAAAAGCATGTGTCCCACTTCATTTAGGATAGTAAGAATCTCATCTATCCTCCCTTGATCACATGCAGAAGATAGGAGATCAACAAGAGACTCCGCTTGAATCTTATCTCCAACACTGTTTATTAACTCCACGACTTCTTTGCACTGAAACATTTCCCTCAAGATGCCCCTGGATTCTTCCATCCTTCCTTTTGCATAGAGTCCTTTGACAAGGCTCATAAAACCAACAAAATCAGGTTCAATGTCCTTATAACGGTATTCATTAAAGAAGCATAATGCAGCTTCAGTATCACCTTTCAGGCAAAGTCCACTAATAATTGCACCTAGTGTAAAAGAATCTGGGAGTAGAAAGAGTTCCTCCAAGTGAGACATAAGCTCAAGTGCCTTTTCAGTTAATCCAAAGTTACAATAACCACTTATCAGCAAGTTGTAAACACGGGTCGTGGGTCTGATACCCTTGGTGGACATTTTATCAAACAATTGGTCTGCATCATCCAACAAACCTTCTCTGCACAAAGCACCGATAAGGATGGCATAAGTGATCATTGTTGGAAGCATCTTGCTGTTTTCTAAGTAGTCAAAGAGCCTGAATGCTTCAGTAAAACATCCTTGCTGGCACAAACCATTGAGAACTGAGTTATGGATGACAATGTTTGGATGAAGCCCCTCTTTTTTCATGCTTTCACAAAGGTCTAGTGCTTTTTCGAGATATCCACCCTTACAAAGGCCATCTACTACTATGGAATACATGGCTAGATCTACTGAAAACCCACTTTGTTTAGCTTCCTTCAAAAATGTACACGCATCCAGAACTTCACCTTGCTTCTTTAGAGTATAGACAGCTCCTCTCAGAACACTGATAGGAACATTAACAGTGTCCATGTAATTAGAAAACCAAATAGCTTCACTAACACTTTTCTTGCTGAGATGACAAGACAGCATATTGATCATTCTAGGTTCACACATACCATGAATTTTAATGAACTCACATAACAATGGTTGTATGACCTCTTCACTTCCATTTCGATGTAAGCTCTGGAGCAGCCTGTAGCATGTTTTACTAGTTACAGAAATGGCTTGCATTCTGAGTAACTTGTAAGCATCCATTGCTGCTTGACAACAATTCCTGTTGCTTAAGAAAGTAGAAGCATAATTGCAAACAGATGAAAATAAGTCAACATCTAATTCGCCAACCTTACAAATGAAATCCAGCACACCGTGTTCGCCGAGTTCTTTGAAGTTTGCATGAATCAACTTCTTGCAGTTACAGAAACTGGGACTTAATTTTTTCTGAGCAAGATCATAAAATATTTGGCCAGCCATTTCAACTTTCCCTTGATTACACAGTGCTTTAATCAGGCAGTCATGAACCACTGAACTGGAGAATGATGAATCTTTCTTATATTCTTCAAACAGCTCCAGTGCCTTGTCAATTTTGTCAACTTTACACAAAGCATGTATCATTGTATTGTAGGTGATAGTATTAGGCCTTAAGCCCATCTCAGGCATTTTGTGAAACAAACTCCAGGCATCATCCACCTTGTTAACCATAAATAATGCTTTGATGAGAACATTGCATGTGACAACATCCATAGAGATACCACTATTCTCAAGCCTGCCCTTTATCGTCATAACACCGGTAACATCATCTCTGCTAATGTAACCAAGTAACAGTGTACTATATGTGAAGTTATCAGCAGCAACACCTTCAGAGATTTCAACAGCCTTTTCAGTGTCACCAGCTTTACACAAACCATTTATAATTGCGTTATACGTTACAATGCCAGCCTTGATTCCCTTATTTTCCATCTCTGTGAGCAAAGAGAAAGCCCTAGGTAAATCTCCCATCTTGCACAAGCTGTCTATCAAAATTGAATATACATATTCGTCCACCACCACGCCAGTTCGTTCCAGTTTCCTCACAATAGAGAAGGCATCTTCTAACCTGCCTCTCTTACAGAAGCCACCGACCAGTGATGTATAAGTAATCAAATTTGGCTTAGCATCACGTCGCTCCATTGCATCCAAGAAGCCCATTACTTTCTCCACACAACCTTCTCTGCACAGTCCATCAATAACAGTAGTGTAGTTAACTACATCGGCTGTGATTCCCTTATCTAACATGGATTGATGCCCCCGTAGACCCTCCATCAAGAACCCACAACTCATGTATCCATGAACCATGCTGCCATAAAACACAGCATCAGCGTCCATGCCCTTACACTCCATCTCTCGCATTAGCTCTGCCATCTCACCGATGCTCCCCTCCAACCCAAGAGAATGAACGACTGACGTCAATGTCACCAGGCCCGGCTCAAAGCCACTGAAATCACGCCTCACTCTCTTGTAGAAATCCAGCCCTGCTCCAGCCTTCCCAATTCTGGAGAACCCAGAAACGATAGAGCTGCAAATGCGATCGTCCACCTGACACCCCCTCCTGGTCATTACGTCAAACACCCTGAGCGCGCCGTCCACCTCTCCGCGGGCACACAGCCCCACCACCATCACGCGGTACGTGGACGGGGACAGCACCGCGCCTTGGTCCTCGACGGCAGCGGAGAGCAGCTCCAGCGCGTGGCGCGGGTCTCCTCGCCCCGCGCAGGCCCGTCGGAGCAGCGCGTCCCAGAGGCGGCGGCCACGGCTAGCAATGCATGAGGCGAGAGCGAGGCGCTGGGCCGCTTCGTGCGGGCGCTCGGAGTCGAGAAGCGCGGAGGCGGCGAGGAGGTGCGTGCGCGGGGTGGGGGCGACGGCGTTGGCGAGCGCCTGGGAGGCCAGCGCGGCGAGGAGGCGGTGCCTCCGGCGACGGAGGAGCACGGCCAGGAGGCGGTCGACGTGGCGAGCGGTGATGGCGCGACCAAGCTTGATGAGCGAGGGGAGCGGCGGTGGATGAGAAGAGGGAAGGGGAGGGGGCTCGCCGTTGCCGCCGGGGAGGGGCATGGCCGGCCGGGCGGGGGATTGGAACGTTCGAAACGCCAGGGACCGAGAGGTCGGGAGGAGCAGCTCTTTTGTGGGAAGCTGCGGTCAGTGGCCAGTGAGTGTGCTGAAATGCTGATGAATACTGTAGAATTCAATTTTGCGGGGGTTCATTTGAAAATTCATGAATTCATGCAGTGGTCGGGAGGAGCACCTCTTTTGTGGGTACCGTTGTTACTTTGATCATCGTGTAATAATGTAGCACAACACACTTCACTGCTGTATCTTTTTTTCAGTAGCTGGAACACGAAATTGCATTTTTCTTCTCGCAAAAGAAACAAGAAACTGAATTACATGACTGGGAGTTAATTTCTCCGCAAAAAAGTGAGATTTGATATTATTTTACCACCAAATATAAATGGTGGATGCTAAGTCAACTCGCTCACAAAATTATTCCTCAAGTACTTCAAACAAATTGTTTCGATAACACTTTGAATGAAAAAAGGAATGCATTTTAATAACATTGTAGAACTATATTTGTCAAAAATCCATAAGTAATCGGACCCCACTTGTCAGTAGAACCATGTAATTATACCATATTTTATTTATTCTATACTTTTATTTTTGAGAAAAAATTTATTCTATATTTTTTATTTGATTTGATTGAATCATAAGGGTGTAAAATTCTATTGTTTAGTTTGTCAGTAGAACCATGTAATTATACCAATTTTTTTCTATTGTTTAGTTTGTTACTAAAATTTGGCAACGTATCTTATTTATCTTACCAAAATATTGATAATTTTTTTGCCTAACTTTTAATTTGCCAAAACTTTTGCATGCCAAAATCTTGGCAACAAACCAATCAATCAAACTCAAAGTGCGCAACAAATTGGAACCAGACCATGGGCCTATGACGGCCTCCTAGCCTAATGGGCTTGGCATCGCGAGTAAAATGTCGCAACACCCCCAAGCGAGTGAGGACTGACTCGGCGCCCCAAGAAGGAAGAATCATGATGCAGCAGCATCCTCAAGCGCAGGCGGCGGCGCTCGCGGTCGCGCCGTCGGCGTCGGCGGTGGCGCCGACGGTGACCCACCCGAACGATCCGGCGGGCGGGGACGCGCCGCCGAAGCAGGTGGCTCAAGCGATGGAGCGGCTGGGCCGGGCGGGCCGGCTCATCGCGGACATCCGGCTCGGCGCGGACCGCCTCCTCGAGGCCCTCTTCGTCGCCGGCGGCGCGCCCCCGTACAGCGCGCCCCAGCACATCGACAGGACGGCGCGCGCTGTCGTCCAGGAGGAGGCCACCATGCGCCGCCACTTCCAGGACCTCCGCGCCCTCGGCAGGTACCATGCCCCAGCATCACCGCCCGCCCTAATACCTCCCTTCTTCCTTCCCTCTCGATCCGGGAGGTTATGGATAGTTTACCTGGGTTTCTAACTTTCTACACGGAACTTGGTTGTTTTACTGATTGAGGCATTCTGAAGCATCAAATATCAAATTTAACCCAAAACAACTCTGACCCGTCTGCTGCTGATGAGAGATTCAAAATAGCACCGTTGATATTGTCCATCTGATGTTTAGGAAATTGATAGCTGTGATCCGGAACTGCTTTCTGCTGATTTGGTAGGAAATTATAGTTTTTAGGTATCGGGCCAGTAGCTCATTAGCTATGCACACTTAATATTTTATTTAGGTTTGTTTAGTTATGTTGACTTTAGTACTACTGTTATGTTGGAACCTGGATCTGCTCTGTTCGTTGTTCTTAGTTTTGGAGCTTGCTTTGTTTTCTGAAGGTTATTTCTTAGACATCTTTAGCTTAGTTATTTTTTATGAAAAATCTTTTAATGTTCCTGTTGACTGTCTGCCTGTAGTTTGGACTTGTTGGGAAGAGCACCTTTTGCAAAATATATTTTTCCAAGATGAGTGGCCTTACTCTATTTGGTTGGGATTATTTTGCATTTCTGGAACACGTTACATGTCAACAAAACTGTGAAGTCATTAGATAAAAGGCAAATGAAATATACAGGCAATCTAGTCATAAGAGTGTTTTTTTGAAAAACCTGGACTTTTTTTCTCAAACGGGCAGGAGAGCTGCTCGTCCATGTATTAAGAAGTAATAAAGGATGGTCCCTACAAAATCAAAAGCCAGGAAAAAAACAAAAACAAAGAAAAAGATCAAACATCGTCCAGCGATCTAGATTTTTTTCTCGAACAACGCAGGAAAGCTGCATGTCATTTCATTAAGATAGGAATCCAGCGATCTAGATAAACCAGGGGTTACTAAGTTATGGCCAATACACCATCTTTATTGTGACCCAGGATACTTGGAGTTCATAAAGGTATCTGCAACCATATTGAATTTAGTTGACCACAAGATTTGAAATGCATGGGCAAGGGCATGTGCTTCAGTTACTTTCTTTTTGCAATTATTCTCCTAGTAAACTGACTTAAGATGCTGAAGGGCATCATCTTTCACCTTTTGGTCCATGGATAAGTTGTAGTTTTGTTGTGTTTATCATGCTTTCACTTTTAGTTGGACATTGTAGGCGTTGCACTGTTTGTAGGTTCTATGCGTTTGTACTAAGAAATTAATTTTCCTTTTTGAAACTTTCATATAGAATTTAACTGTTTCTTCATCATTAATCTGGCTAGTCATTTGAATTGTCGAACTTGCTCAAGTTGTTTAAGTGTAGACTACCAAATATCTTGCATTACCTTTTAGCGATTCTTTTTTGTCTGTGAATAATTCCTTCTTTTAATGTTAGGAAGGCAATTAGAGGAATCTGGAGTTCTTAATGGGGCCCTTAAAGCTCGAGGAAATTCATGGGGCTTGCACATGCCACTTGTTTGCCCAGATGGTGCTGTTGTAGCTTATGCTTGGAAGCGTCAACTGGCAGGTCAGGCTGGTGCATCTGCTGTGGACAGAACTAGGTATGCTTCTTTACTTGGTATCTTTTGTTGTATTCTTTAGCTACTACTTCAGCATGGTGTGCTTCTTCCCCCTATTAATTTAATGTTGCCGTCTGACATTTTCACACTAACAGAATGCAGTTTATAACGTTTATTCCACTGTAATATGGTTCTTTGTGACAGCTGAATTTTGTGCAGTGGAGTTCAATTCTGAATATCCATGACTTGCAAATAGCATAGGTGCTCTCATGAGTGAATTTTACGAGTTAATCTATGGCCAATGTATTCATCGTTTTTTCATCTGTATTTTAATTTTGAACCTTGCTTTCTCTATCTAATTTTGAACTTTCCCTTCAGTTTGCAAAAAACCATCTACCCCGTTCATCTACAACTGGTTTTTTCTTTTCAGTGCTAGGATTATTGCTACTTAGTGTGCTGAGCAGAATGTTCTTTTTCCAATTCATCCATATGTTTTTTTTTAACTTAGAATGGCATTGGAACGTCACAGTTTTATGTTCATAAGCATGTTTATTAGATATCAGTACCATACATGGTGCTTGCAATCATCCACCAGTCTTTATAGAAAGAGGCCAAGGAGTTTGACACAAAAGTGTTCTTTTCTACTTTTAGTAGATATCTAGAAATTGTTCCATGGTGTTTTTTTATTCCATTTTGGGATAAGGAATAGGTCCAGTTTACGATTCTTTATTTTTGGAGGGTCTTGTCGTAGTGTCCTAATTAGGTGGTGCTCCGGTCGTAATCATGGCCTCCAAGCATCCCTGTTTGTTGTGATGACTTGGGTGGTATTCGTGGTGATTATGTGTGGCACCCAATCATCTCCTGCTACTTTATAGACTTGGCAGAAAACTAGGGAAATGAATGTCTTGTTTCGCATTATTCATTTATGATCATTCAGGTTGTTGACGATGTTGAGCTTACCCCATGCTGTTTTCAGGTTAGCTCTAAAGGCCTTCACTGACCAGAAAAGAAGATTTTTTCCTCATCTAGAAGATGAAGTCCTTAGCCATCTCCATGATGGCGAACCTGGTGTCACCAAAAAGCCAAGATTATCTGCCAGCAATGGAGAGCAGGAGGAAGAATCTTTATCTGAAATACTGAAAAATCTAGAAAATGAAGTGCCTAACATGAAAATATTCACATACCGGCATCTGGATTGGTCAAAAAGAGCTTCATCGTTAGCATCTCTGATGGATGATGACTTTGTAGATCCATCTAAGGAGTTGAACTTGCAAAATACGGGCAATTTGAGATCCAGTGCTCTGACAACTTCCATGGACCAGGTTGCAGTAATTGAGTTGCTGGTTCCTTCAATATTTCGGGCTATAGTGTCGTTACACCCTGCTGGATCTACTGATCCTGATGCAGTGGCGTTCTTCTCCCCCACCGAGGTAATAATGTCTTCCAAAAGCTTCCTCTGTCCAGCTCAGTTGTGAGCTTTGCATGAGAAACTACGCAGGCATGCACTTGTGTTTCACAGTATATGTCTGATTATAAGTTGTGTATGTACCAAGATCACTTCATTGTTTTAGGCTTTTAGTATGTTTCCATAATACTTTTTATGGGAAACTTCAGTCACTTTGCTGATTGCTGATAAAATTGGTGATCAAGATATCCTTTTTGACACATCATTCTTAATATTCCACCAGGGAGGAAGCTACCTTCATGCAAGAGGCGTGTCAATGCATCATGTATTTAAGCATGTAAAGGTAAGTGCATACTCTTGTGTCTTTGTATGATTTTGTTCTCATATGAGGCACTAGAAGCGAAAGATGGGTGAGACTAATAGAATATTATGATTATGAAGGAGCATGCTGACAAGGCATTGCAGTACTTTATCAGTGTGGAGCCCAGTAAAGCACTATCTCTGCTTTTGGTAAGTTACAATAATTTCTGATCCCTTCATATTAGTAATCCACTAAATTGACATTTTATTTGAGAAGAAGCATTTCCAAAAGCTTGATGGACGCCATTCCTAGTTCTGACACTGTTGTTCGTCATTTTGGACATTGTCTGTTACTAAAAACATTCATTGCCTTGCAGCGTTGGATTGCCAGCTATCAGACTCTGTTTACAAAGGTTTGCAGGTAATACTCCTTGAGATCTAACTCCCATGCTTATGGCATTTTCTGTGTTTCTGATGTGCACATAAGTAATGCTTGGATTACTATGTATGCAGCAAATGCCGACGGCTTCTGATGATGGACAAATCATTGGCTTTGCTTTTGCCACCAGTCCACCGCCCCTATCACCAGACTTCAAATGTTGGACCAGATCTTCAGGAGGCCTATCACATTGGATGTTCTTCCTACGATGGCTAGATTCTAACGAACACTCGAGACTCTTTGAGGTAGCATAGATTGTTTCTAATGTCGTCACCTGACAAAGTACATGTACAACAATCGCGTGGAACAGTGTTTTTTCAGACATGTAACATAGTACCGTTGAGAACAGAAAGAAGGATTTTATTTCTACCCTGCGGGTAGTCTTACCATTTTTGTATCTTGTGGAAACAGGTGTTGCAGAACCTGGATAGTTATGTTGAGCTTTCTTGTGTACCTTTGGCTATTTGACGTCCTATTTGCATCAGTGCAGAACCGTTAGTATCGATTTTAATTTAAAATGGCGTATGCTTGCACTGCTATCATAATTGATTGAGCTGTGCTAAGAAACTAACTAAATCGTGTTAACCTGATGTCCTTTCATGAGCATGTCATTTGTTCATAGACATAAAAATTGAACATGTCCAAATTTACTTTGCGAGTACAGTGAAACTGTAAGATGCAATTGGCATTTGAAATGATTTATTTGAGAATATTTGTTCTGGCACTCACTGGAATATTATCAGTTACACTGTTAACCGTTTACAACTTATACCAATATACTAAGAGAGCCAAGCCAGGTAAGTCTTCCCGAGTCCCGACTTGAAACTAAATATACACCACCAGTTTGTCAAGTATTTACAATACATATATATGTCTCGAAAAGGGTTCTCGTGAAAGCTCTTTGCAAGTTCCACCAAGTTAGTGGCTATACAAGAAGCTCTCTGCTGATCTTTTCACATACCGCAAAACTCTTCTAATATACAAAGATTATACAGTACCAAAACTATAAGATAGACTGAAGGCATGGAGTCAAGAACTCTCCTGGAACGATTGCGAGCGCGATAGTGCTGCTGGGTTCGCCTGCAAAACCTGAGCAGCGTCCGCTTTCTGGCCCTTGCTCTCGACCTTGGACTGGAAAGGCTTAAAGGTGCCAGGATCTCCAGGTTTGATGCCAAGGGTGGCCCATATGGAACTCTTTGCAGCCTCATCAGGATCATCGATCCGGAGTGTCTTTGGAACCCACAATGATTTCTCTTGCTTCTCATCTTTCAACGGATTAGAGTCCCTGGAATGCTTACCCAGAGTAGGAGATCCATTGCCTGAGCAGCTGCTGTTGCTTGAGGAGGATGGGGACACGCAACCATTAGTTCTGACCCACGGTATGTTCCATGTCGTGGCTGGCCATCCAGACAAACAACCCCAAAGCGCAGGTGGCACAAGAGGGTACGGAAATGCTGGTGAGGTTGAGGCCGGCATCATGGGAGAGGTCATCCATGGAGCTGAACTAGTACTGCAGCTCTCTGAAGCAGAAGCAGCTTCAGGCATACTTTTACCTGGCACCATCACAGGGAGATTGTTCCATCCTACACTCCAAGGGTACATGAAAGGGGTTCCAAGGTAATACTGTGGAACTGGGGCAACTCCATTGCAATAAACGGGTGCTCCATTCTTATCGACATGAACTGTGTTTTCAGGCAGTCCATTGTATGATGTGACAGCTGATGCACAAGAGTTGTCTTCCCTATTTTCACCTCTTGGCGCTGATCCAGGGTTCTTTGCATTCTGCTCATCAATGTTCAGTGCTGACACCAGTGATTCACAAAGTGGCACCTCAGGCCCAAATTTGAGAACTGTTTCATTTCGACTGGTTGGCTGTACCGGGGCAGAAGGTGGAGACACAAGAGCTTCAGGGAGCACTGACTTTGATATATCCACTCTAGAGCCCAGCATACAATCAGGGGCCATCAGTAATTGGCGGTAGTGCAATGGTGCATTCTTACTTTTGCGCCGCCCAGCACCAACAGGTACATTCCTCATAGTGCCCCCTGCAGTCCAGTACCGCTGACAATTCTTACAGAAGTGCCTAGGTTGGTTAACATTGTAGTTGTTGTAATAGCAGAACTTTGTATCCATGCTGTTGCACCGAGGACAAGGTAGAATCTTATCTGGCTTCTTAAGTGTCTTGTCCTGACCTGATTCGTCATTTGCCTTCTCACTCTCCCCCTTTGGGTCTGATGCCGCTTTATCTTCAGTACTGTTCATCTGGCCCTGATCTTCTTTCTTATGATCTGATCTAGGTGAAGTGCCTGGTTGTATATTTTCTGCCCTTGGTGGTGCATCAACTTTCATTTGCTCATCTTTTTTCTCTTGTTGTGCATCAACCTTCATTTCACCATCCTGTTCCTTTTTTGATGCATCAAACTTCATTTCATTACCCTTCTCCTCTTGTGGCGTGTCAATCTTCATTTCATTACCCTTCTCTAGTGGCGTGTCAACCTTCATTTCATTACCCTTCTCTAGTGGCGTGTCAACCTTCATTTCACTACCCTTCTCTTGTGGCGTGTCAACCTCCATTTCACTATCTTCTGTATCTTCTTTTTCATTGTGTTGACCCTACAAGATCATAGTAAGAAACTCTTTAACAGAAGAGATCTTCAAATCAAATAAAACTGCAGCTGGAATTTTACATCTAATAACATGATAGAACATTTTCTGCGTGCAGTGTCATCATTTCTAAACAAAATAAGAAAATTAAACCTTGTATGTGTAGTTCAACAAGATAGATGAAGGATTAACAATACTTGGATGTTGGATCAATTGTAATCATATTATTCGGCTTAGTATCACTTTCCTATGATCTGTTATACAAATTATACCCATCCCCAGTTACCAAATACAAGTGCCTACTGCCCACTCTTGGGCAAATGAAAGTGACAGGACCATGGTCCATGGATAGGAAGGGCCACCACAAGCTAAACGAGGCTAGATCTTGCACTTATTTCTTACTTTGGGCTCCTCACAATAACCATTTTTGTGAAAGCTGAGGATGAGAGCACCCTACCAATACCTACTGCCTAAATATCGCCCCATCTGCAGCCCCCAGGAAACCAGAGCCATGCAGTCTTTTGTGGCAGCTAATTTGGATTTTGGACCCCAACAGCTTGAGCTCAAACTGAGACTGAGAATCAAGGCCCCTCATCTGAACAGGGGGATTTTTTGCTGGCTTTTACAGGAGCTAAACTGCTACCAACCAAATTCACGTGATTCATTCATGTAAAAAGGAAAAAAAAAACATGTGATCCAGGATTCCAGGCCCCGATTGTGTACGAACGTTAATCTTTTTTAACACTCTGTACGGACGGCAATTCAAATCGAAATCCTCTCCTCCTTGGGTCTATCTATCCACACACAAATCACAATCAAATTTCGCGCTGGTCTTGATCAGCCTGCACATCGTAACGCTCATACAAACCTCACCCTGTCCTTAGCTTTGACTGCTAAATTCTAAATAAACTTTAATCGCGAATAAAAAACAGCAAAATTGAAAGGAAAAAAAAGTCTCGCAAAAGGTTTAGTAGCAACATAGATTGAACCGCCGATCAGACAAGCGCATCTCCTCTTCCTTTCATCCAAAACGATAAACCTCCTACGAAGCGATAACGTAGTACAAGATCATACTAACCTCATCCGCCACTGCTGCCGCCTCCTCCTCCGGCGCCCGTGGCTGCAGCTCCTCCGGAGGCTGGTCGTGGCCGAGCGGGTCCTCCGTTTCCGTGGCCTCCGGTGCGGGTTCGGGGGCCAGAGGGATCACCCGGCCGAAGAGCTTGATCCCAGGGTCCTTCTGATCCGACATCCTCGTCCGGCCCGCGGGGCCGACAGGGACGCAGGCCGCTGCTGCTTCCGCGCTCCCGAAGCGGCGAGAGAGCAACCGAACTGGAGGAGAGAGAGAGGGGGAGAGAGAGAGAGAGAGAGAGAGAGAGAGAGAGAGAGAGATGGAAATAGCTTGCTCTACATGGGAATGGGATGTTGCGGAATTGGGAAAAAACAGAGGAATTTGAGATGGGGGCCTCGCTATTAAAAGCGTGTCATCCAAACCAAAAAAGTTTGTCAAGAATTGCAAGTACATCCCCATGGAATGTAAGAAATGAAATATGTGTTCGTTGGTACTGACAATCAGGCAAGACCGCAAGAGGGTTCTATTTGGATAATGGATTTAGTACAAGTTTCGGATACGTTGGGGTTCTAATCTTCAGGATTAGATTTAGACCGGGTTTCAGTCAATTCGAACAAAGATTTAAATTTTGCAGCTAATATTCGTATCCGGGTACCCGATTTAGTGTTAGACACACTTTAAATAATAAGGATATGGATTAGATTCCCTCATCCAAACTATATTATGAGTATCTAAATTGGTGGTTTCAATCCAAACCCCAAATAGATCTTTACTCTAAATGATAAGCTAGTAACACAACCCATGCTATATGTTTATTGAACTCAACCCAATAACACCTATAGCCTTACATTTAGCCCTGTTAATTGGGTTGGGTTTATTGGTTTTAATGGTTTGGTTTATATAATAAGTTTATTTGAATTGGTTTATAATGAGTTGGCCTGCTAGATGGTTTGGTTTGGTTTGGGTTTTACAAATAAATAGTTTGGAAGGTGTTTGGGGTGTGTGGTATTATTTTTGGATCTAAAAGACTCTCAACCCGTGGGTTGAGACCCATTAAGAACCCAAAAGCCTGGAGCCTCATCTATCAAGAGTCGGACCCTAAAAATAAAACCTCGCGTTCACACCTTAAAATTTTGGATAAATTGATCGAAACTTGTTACAGATGAATTAGTTTAACAGTCCGCTACTGTATGCAAAGTAGTACGGCTGGACTTACATGTGGGGCCCGCGTCAAGAGTCGGACCCTAAAACTAAAACCTCGTGTTCACACCTTAAAATTTTGGATGAATTGACCGAAACTTGTTGCAGATGAATTAGCTTGACAGTCCGCTACTTTGTGCAAAGTAGTATGGCTAGACTTACATGTGGGCCCCACGTTGAGAGTCACATACAAACTCAAAAAAAAAGTTAACTAATGGGTTTTTATTGGGTACCTAATGGGTTCTTATTGGGTTGTAACCATATTTGGCAAGTAATTTGTATAACTTATGCAATGGTAAGTTTGGGGTGGTGTGGTGTGTGATAGTGGAGGTTTGGTTTAGGGTGGGTTATATTTATTTTCTTATGAGAATAGATTGGTGTGGTTACAACATGGGTTACAACCCAATTAACAGGGCTACTTACATTAGAAAGCTAAAATAGAAACTTCATGATTCGCCATACTATCTTACTACCAACTGCCAAGCATCGTCGGCCTGTAGTAACTCAAGTGTGCGTCGAGTGAACAGTTTTAGGCCACTACTTTAGTCTTCATATTTACTATATTCTCTTGATTTCAAATCATAACTAATACAATTTAACAAGTTTTCATTAAGCTCTATTGGAAAAAAAAATCCGCATCCTACTCCCTCCCTTCCTTCATTTCAAATTGTAGATCGTTTTGACTTTTTTTAAACACATAGATTTCGCTATGTATTCGGACATAAATAATATCAAGGTGTATAGTAAAATCTATGTATGTAAAAAATCAAAAATAATCTATACTTTGGAACAGATGAAGTAGTTCTTAGAGTACTGCATACTTTTTGCATAATAAGGTGCAGGATAACAAGACACGAGGGAGCAAACCTTAAAGTACCCAAAGTCCCAAACCATACTTTCTCGATGTATGGAAGGGCGTTGTGTATATATAGTTCGTAGGTTTAGCGTGCGTACAGGCATGAGGCGTGTAGGTGTAGTGTGTGTTTGTGTGTACATTCACTGTCCCATAGTTGTCCAGCTAAAAAACCTCCGAAAGCTCACCAGTTACAAGATCCTCCTGAGGGGCTCAACGCAAAAGGACGCAGCTCCTGCGGGTGGTGCGGCCTGCGCAGGCACAGGATCCGGTTCGTGACCCGGGGGAGGGGGGGCGGTGCGGTGCGCGCGGGACAGCTGGCATCCAGGTCAGCGGCGCGGGGCGGCCGTGAGCCACGAGTTTTCGTGGCTGGGGAGGCCGCGCGGGGTGACGTCGTCCGGCGCGAGCGAGGGTGCGAATCTCCCGCAAAGCGGAGCGCGGAAGGGCGGCCACCCACCCCCCCTCTTTTTCTACTATTTTCCTCCCGGCTCCGCTTTTCGTCTCTCTTTTTCCGTCCTTTTCGCCGAGCAAGAACGAACGCCGCGTAGCGTAGCTAGCTAGCCTGCCAGGTGGAGCCCGCAGGCCACGTGTGCCGCTGCTCACGTGCGGTGTGACTCGTCTCCTGCCGGGCCCACCTGGCTGTGAGCCTGCGTGGTTCGGTGGGACCGGCCGACAGGGGACGGGCGTGTGCGGTGAGCGGTAAGGCGGCTGCTAGCTTTGCAAGTGGTTTGGCTGATGAAGCCATGGTTTTGGCTTGGCTTGAATGGGGAGAGGAGTTCCGCAACTCGGGTGTGCAAATTTCCTCCTCCCGTGGCGTGTGGAATATTGTTCGTAGTTGTGGAAACTGAGGTCATATTTTCTTATATCCAAAAGTACATGGTACTTTGTACTTTGAGAGCTCTAGACTTCCGTTCCGATTCAGGTGTCTACAGTCATGGAAAAACGATAATATCCACAGGTTTCTTCCGGTAAATTGAAGTTACACTTCGTAGCCATGCTTTAATGTGCTCCTCTGCTAGGTTTTTTTTTTAACCTAATCCTTAATCCAGGTCTCCAGGACCTGAGCTATTGTCAAACGGGAAGGGTTGCATGCACATGTGTACAAAGGGCTGCACAAAAAAGCTCCAAATTAGCTCAGCCACATACAGAAATCAAGTGGATTTCCACGTATCAAAATCCACTAGCCCAGCAGCGGGTCCCGCGCCGTCCCCACACGCCACGTGACACTCCCCCGGTGACCTGGCGCACAGGATCTTCCTCGCGACGCAATTCCAGCCACTAGTTTTTCCTCCCTCCCCTCGCTCTCGCAAATTCTATTCACGCGCGATTATTAGCAATTCCAAATTTCCAATTCCACCGGGCTGATGGGTCATGGCTGTGGCTCTGCTCGGCCCCGACTTCCGGTTTGACGAACAGTGAGGGCAACGGACCGTTGCTTTTGCAGGGGGGACCCACGGTTCGCTTTCTTCCACGTGGTGCCGTGGGCCAGGGTGATGCCAATGAAATAAATGGTGTCCTCTTTTCCTTGACAAGAAATGGTGTCCTTTTCTATTCCGCTTTTTCCGCTGCTGTTCTTGCGTGTATCCGGTTTCTGTTTACACACCTGTCACCTGCGGAGGCTTTTGTGCGCTGGCAATGGCAGGTGCCAAGGCCCGGGGTGCATGGGGCAAAGGGTTTTCGGAGGCCCCGAGCTTGCGCCGCATGTGTTGACCTTGACCATGATGTTGAGTGCTGATGAGGCATCTCGGATAGTCCCCACTCCGCACTGCAGTGCAGGAAACGAGTGGTGTTAGATAATGACACTTCCTTCCAATTTTTAATTTGTGATTTTTTGTGTTTTTTTCTTAGGACAAATCTTAAGAATTACGTTATTAATAAATAATTTTTAGTATAAAATTGGTGTTATTAGATTTGTATATAAAAAAATCTATTATGATTTTTGTTTTGTTTCACATAAATAAAAATGTATGCAAAATTGTAAATGAAGTAGTAGTTGTTAGCTAAACCCTTTGGCCTGAGGTGATAAAAAAGAGGGAGTAGTAGTTTTAAATACAATGCATTATCACCATTTTCCTGTTCCTGGTCTTCTCGGTACATGCAATTAAACATCATGAGAGCCGAGGGAGCTGCGATGGCAAAGACGGAGCAACACTGCCTAGATTATAAGAAAATTCCTTATATGCCATTAGAAATTTAACTCATCCATTTTATGCCATCAAAATTTAAGGCATAAATACCATCAGTTATATTTTTCATCCCTTTAATGTTGTGGCATTATTTTTTTGTTCGAGACATACATTTAATTTATCGTCAAAATGTTGTCCGTCTTCTCCGTCTTGCCATTTCTATCCCTCACCGAACTCCTTATCGACATATGTTCTATGTCCGCACTGCGTACCCTGGAGTAGCATGCCTTTACCATCTGCATCGTGACCCACTAGGGAAAGGTGGCATGTGTGAGGCACACCACGGCGAGGGAGGCAACTAGCAACGAGCTCATCACTGCCCCCATCGGCACGGGTCCAGGTTGCATTGTCAGTGTCGGAGGCATAGGGGGCAAGGTGCTAAGTAGCAGCAAGCCGACCAAGAAATTAGCCCCCGCAAAATTCATGAAGATTCTATGGAGCTAGAATTAGTGATAGAGCAAGCGGGGAAGACACGAGGAAGTCAGTAACGCTTTGCTAGTAGGCTACTCGTTGTGCTCGGCTCGATGTGTGTTTGATATCTCCATGTGTTTTTACTTGGTCCCTATTTTTATTGGCTACTTACTGTGCTGGTTTGATATGTGTTTGATATCTCCATATGTTTTACTTGGTCTGTGCATCATGAACTGTTCAAGAATACATGTAGTATTGTTCTTGAATGTATGAAATGCTTTGTCTGATAGAGTAGCATTGTCTTTTCAACCTCCATGTAACATCATTTAGATTGTAATGGCATATAAAGAATAAATTACGTTTCAAAAAAATAAAGGAATAAATTAAGAATAAAAAATTAAAATTGATGGTATTAAATAAATTATCTAAATTTAGATGTTACAAAAAGTATTATTTGCAATAACTTTTAGATTTTTCAAAAGAAACTTCTAGAATTTTCTCTTTGATGGTTACCGGGCTCGAGCTTGTGCCGGGGGCGGCGTCGCGAGTCGCGACCTTTTTCCAGCTTCCGGGTCAGAACGGGCCCACCGCCCTTGCAGGCAAGGACGGAAACAATGGCGGGTCGCGGGCAGGGAGCACCGGTCAGCCAACAGCTCACACTGCCACTTGTCCCGTCCGCTGCCGCCAAGCGGTTACGCAGGCACAGTAACCTGGAGCAGACGACCTACGTGTCGCTGCGAGTGGGGCCTGAACGGGACTTTCTGCCTGGGAGGACCACCTGTATGTGACTAGGCTACCGTGTGCGGGTGGGCTTTATTAGTCGTACGATTTTTTCTCGCGATGGTTTTCCGCCGTCCACGCGCGGCGGCGGCGGCGGCTGCACGCCAAGTGGCGGCGAGGGAGCTCGTGCTGCGGGGAAAAGATTCCTGGAGATTTTGTCGCCAGGTACTCGTGGTACGTGGCTGCACACTGTTGCGTGGCCAGCAGTGCATATCCGTTCCTCGTCTCCGTAGGGAACTGGGAACACGACAATGCAAAGCCATGGCCCTAGGATCTGCGTTTTTTTTTTCCCGTTTGGTTCATATGGTTGGGCTCAAAAACCGGCTCAATTTGGAGGGAATGTGCAGCAGCCAGCACCCCAGCAGTGCAGGACCATCCCTGATGGGCCTAATGAGCTGGCGTAGCTCATGCTCCCGGCCCATTCAGTTTCAAACTTTGTTCCTTCTGCTCCTGGAACTCTTCTGGAACTTCTGATTCTCCATTTGAAACTGACTGCAAAATGGGAAAACAGAGATACAGATCCAGGGAGGATGGCCTCTGCAGGATCCAAAGGCCACTCCTTTGTCCTTTCCTAAGAGGAACAAAGCTCCTGGATCGCTGCAAGCTGCACAACGGATCCTAGGTGCCACTGACGGAAATTTCATGGCGCATCACCTACTCTCCCCGTTCTAACGGTAATCATTTTAGCTTTTTTAGATTCGTTGATACTATTATGTATCTAGATATAGACTATATCTAGATATATAGAAAAAATTATGCACCTAAATAACAACCTGCAATTTGGAACGGAGGGAGTACTCTTTCTGCCTCCACTCCATGTGTACGTAGTTTAGTTCTTTCCAAACAAAAACGTGGCTCTAATCAGGGGGCAGGGCTTCTGCCGCATGCCGTGGCTGTCCAGATCGGCAGATCAGATGCATGCATGTGACTTAGAGGACTTGCTACATCAGACTATTACAGCAAGTGGAAACCGCCCAGCAATCAAATGTCAAGCTTGTGATGTCTGAAAGCAGGAAGAAGGTCTCGTAGCTTGCATTGAGCTAGTCATTCTCATGCGGCAATGTGCATACAGCATTGCCCGCACGGTTCTCATCCAAAGTGTGAGTTAGATCTCCGATCATAAAAGAAAAGAAAAAATAATGTCTCCAATGCACCGTTCAAGAAGTCAAATATAGTCGATGATCGATTGACCTGAACTAGCTCGCCCGTCCTCACAAACGTGGTCATTTCACATTCTGTAACATTTAACGTTGGCTAGCCCTGTTACGTCAAATAAAACAGAACGGAGGTAGTATTTGTTAGCATGCATGCATGATATGCAAATATATGGACAAATATAATAAGCCTGATGAACTACTAGATTTTGGTCACATGGATTCAGGAAGTGGATGGCACAATTCAACGAAATTCCCGGCAGCAACATGGTACAAATTTTACTAGAGTAGCACGTGAGAGCTCATCGCTGCCACCGGCCAATTACGCCCGAAGCATGAGACAAATCTCGAACCACGGAAATGGACCATGCAGCTGACAAACAACCGAGCGCCCCCCAGAAAAAGAATTAAGAATCCCCTTCACATTTCCAGTATTTTCTCTGCCTGGCCCGTGATCTGCGAGTTGGCGATTTTAGTACGTGCAACTGGGGGAGATCCTAAGCCCGGGTTACCTTATTCAAATGCTTAAATAATGCGACGGGTTAGTAGTGGTTAGCAGAGCGCCTAGCCCTGTGCCTCTGTCCGACAGCTAATCCTGATCGATTAGCCCCAGGCGGGGCCCCCAGCCCTCGCCGTGGCGCGCCCGGGGGAATCTCGTTGGGTATCCGGCGAACAAAAGTCCAACCCGGCAGCACGGCGCGCGGGGCAGCAGCAGAATAGTGCGGTGGTTGACCCGACGGGTGTGAGCGCGCGCGGTCGCTGCCGTCGCGACGCCGTGGCCGGCGGATTGGATCCTCTGCGCCGCTGACGGAGACGATGGCCGCTGCTGTCAGTAGCCGTTCGAGTTAGAAGATCCCATCTTTCTTTCGTCACAAACGTAAAGCTTAGGTGGCGGCCTCTCCCTGGGTGTGTGGCGCAGAGGATCTCACCGGACCAACCAGCCGTGCTGCCGCAGCGCGCACCGCCAGCCGGCAAACCACCGCCTGTCGTGTGCTTCACAGGGCACGCGCGGCAGGTCCAGGTCGGCTCCCCTCGGGCGGGGCCGGGGCACGCGAGCTTCTCTTTATAAAAGCGGCCACTGTGCGGGTCAAAGCTCTAGCTCTCCCCCAAGATTCAGCAACAAACCGCGGAGAAAACCAGGAAGAGATCATCAGAGGCCAGAGGGAGCTAGGCGCTATGCTCCCGGCCGCCAATGTGACGGCGCGGCAGCGTGGGCGGGGGAGCGGCGGCGCCCTCCGCCTCGCCGCGGTGGTGCTCCTCGTGGCGCTGCTCGCGCTATGCCTCGCTCGCGCTGACGCCGCGGCTTCTCTTTCTCCAGGTACATATACTGGCTGCCCATCGCCCCCCTCTCCCTCCCTCTCCTTTCACTCCCAGTTCCCGTACTGGGCGTTCCGGGGCGAGAGGGTCGCCGTCATTTGTATCCAGATTTGAGCTGATTCACCTGTTTTATTTGGTCCCTGTGCTTTCTTGTAGCGGGTCGTGCACCTTCTTCGGAGAAGGTAGTGGAGAGCGCGTCACTGGAGAATGCTAGAGGACAGGTCAGTGATTCGCCGATTCTTCTGTCTCCTCTTCCTCTTCTCCCCCAAATGAAGCTTGGATCATTCCATCAGAACTAATGTGCTTTTGTGATTTTGTTTACATTTCGAGACCAGCTGCTATTTATTTAATTAATTTGAACGAAAGTTTAAATGCAAGATCATTTGAAATACGCACTTTGATAGTAGATCATATCGAACAAGGGAACACATCCGGAAACACTGTATTCCATGCTGACCATGCGCCAAATATCATACTATTGATATAATGATTCCACATTTTGTTTAGTGTCAGCAGGTAAGCTGCCACCTTCTCAGTGAGAGCAAATCCTGGTTTTTCTCAACTGCCAAGATTGCAACCTGCCACTTCAAAGCGATCAGACCAGACTATGGATTTGCAAACCCCAAATGAACAACGACAAATTTGTCAACCGCGCATCCATCTGATTAACACTGCAGGCTGCTAACCTAATCGTCCTCGTGTCCAGGAGGTGGAGCGCGGGCACTACACGACCTTGCCCGCCGCGGCGACGGCAGAGGAGGAGGAGGACGACGACGATGGACCAGCCGTGCCGGAGAGGGTGGAGCTGGAGGTGATCGAGGACTACACACCCAGCGGCCCCAACAACAGGCACCAACCACACCCATGATCGGCAAACGCCGGCGGCTGGATCGTCCTCGCCGCATGGGAGCAAAGCAATCGATCGCAACTGCTATAGCTCGTTGCAGCGGGAGCAGGAGCAGCATATGATTAACAGTTCAGGTGTAGCAGCAGTAGTAGCAGGGCGCTCCTGCCTGCGTGCGTGCTCAACAATCACTGTCTTCTTCTTTGTTCTTTTTTTTTGGCTCTACTTTTTTGCATGCACTGCACGGCAATCTAGTTGTTGTTGTTGATGTGATGTGTACTCACCTCATCGGATCGATCGATGTCTATCTCCATGTCTCATCACCACTCAATACCCATGTACTAGAGCAGTAGAAGAGAGCTTCACTTTTGCTTCGTTTGTTGTTGTGTTGGTGACTCATCAGTGTGATCTTAGCTGGTTAACACGTGATCCAATCCTTGTTTAATTTGGCCTGTCCCTCTGTGCTTTGTTCTAGCTGCGAGTGCCAGATGTATATTGTTTAGTTCTTTCTCCATGATGATTGATAGATTATATAAACGATTTATGATCGTTTGTTAGGATACCAGTCAATTGGTTCTATCGAAGAGAACATCTGTTCTGGATTCTGGAAGCCTGGAACTACCTCGATTTTGTGATGGTACTCTGTTCTGGCCTTATGTTCATGATGGGGTCTCTTGCAAATGGTTGAAGACACTGGAAAGATGCAGTATAACCTTAGGGCGGTCCCTATGGGAAAAATCATCGTATTTTCCATAGTCTAGAATATTGTATCAAGAAATCATCCTTCACAATGCAATTTTTTTATCTAGAGTCTAAACAAAAATCCAACCAATCATTATCTCTTCTAGTACTAGATCCTCTATGCACGTAAAGGAGGTCTAGTGCCTGGTGGACTCCCTGTTCCAGGCGCACTAGATCCACAAGAGGTCGTTGGAAACCGGTGGTTTCTCCCCAATACCATTTCTCTTGTTTCTTGGTGCGTTGATTCCCATGAAGACTTAGTTTCCTGATAAGGAAACCATTTCTTAGTTGTGTGTTCCCTCTCTACATTAACTTCACACATAAGCAAAAAGCTGAGTTGTCAAGGTAATTAATAGACAGAAACTATCATCAACGTCCCATTGGAACTGCCCTTACGTTCGTGATGGCAGTGGAAAGAATTAGGAATTGTAGTGTCCACAAAGCCTGAAAGAGTTTATTGTAATGCTAACAAAATACTACCTTGATTATTTTTTTATAAGCCTGTTAGAATTTGGAAAAATAAATCTTTAGAGGTATCTTTTGACCAACTATTTAAAATATGGATCTATTCATATAACTCTTATACATTATAAGCATGCATATGATTTGATTAATTTGGATGAAGGCTAAGATCCAGTACTTTCACCATTTTTGTACTCCACGTCTAAATGCATTGCTGGTTAGAAAATCAAAACGATCGCTCGTGCTTAGGTTAACCTTTGGGTAATTTTACTGTGCAAGAATGAAGAAAACGGAATTCTTCGGAATTTGCTTTTTCTTTTTTGAGCATATCTTCGGAATTTGCTGACTGCAGAGAGTTCCAACAGCGTGGGCCGCTCAGCCCATTCATACAGAAAGAAAAGGGGCCCAACTAACTCCGATCCAGCCCATTCAGACAGAAACAAAAGGGGCCCAGCTAACTCGAATCCGCGTCCCATCGGCCACAGAAGCGACGAATCGGACGGCTGCGGTCAGCGCGCGGCCGGAGAGGTGGCCGGATCGCGGCCGCTGGAAATCTGCGTGCGCGGCGCAGGCACGAGGGTTTTTATCGCTGCAGGGTTTTCCTGCGGCCGCTGCTGCGGTGACAGGCAGGCAGACGCATCTCTTCCTCTCCCGCGAGCTCGAGGCGGATCGATTCGATCGATCCACACCGCGAGCGGAGGGAGGGCGCCATGGCCGCCGCGGGGGACGCCGCGCGCTGCTCCGAGATCCCTGGGCGGTGCCACCACTGCGCCGGGCCTCTCTCCAAGGACATGGTACGGCGACTTCCCTGGATCGTTCTTCTCCCTCTCGTCCGTGATCCTGCTGCTATCCGCCGGGTCTTGGTGCATCTCGTGCGTCCATGTTTTTGTTACGCCTAATATTTGCTATTGCGACTAGTGGTGGTTGATTCTCCGCCTCCGAATTCGGGCGGTTAACCTATTTTGACCCGACCCAGTTCCAATTCTGCAAGTAGTTGGTACTTGATGTGCCTATGCTCGTGAAGGTAGTTAGTTTGCACAAATTGAAATTGGCAGCTTGACAGGGGGTTTATTATCGAAGTAGGAGGAAGAATTCTAGGCTAATTCCATGTTTTTGTTACACTTGACCTGCATTTGTTGCTGCAGCTAGTGGCTGGTTCTCCACATCTGAATATACTGGACCATGGTGTCCGTTACATTAATATACTCACCTTGACTTTTGCTATCCTATCTCGGTTCATATTGCACGCTTTTGGTACTCTGATACGCCCATGTTTGTGAGAGTAGTCATTTTGTGCAAATTGACATTGGCGGTTCAGCAGAGAGCTTTGTATTTGGGTTTGTTGAAGAATTCTGGGCTAACTCCTGAAATAATTAACACAATTATGACTGACGCTCGATTTCTCTGTTGCTTGAAGGAAACGAGCAGCTGGACGGTGCCTCCGATGGTTCGAGATAGCTTCTCCATGGTGTGTTCTATTTCTAGCTTGACTGATGTCCTGTAAGATCTTAGTACTTGGCTGTGGCAGTTTAGTATTTACACATGTATGCTTCCATCTTGTGGCAGATTGGTTCCGCTGTTGGGGGTATAGCTGGAGCATTTTATGGCTTCAACCACAGTATGTTCTCTTCTGTAATTGATCCAAGTTACTTGTACACTAGTTGATGTCTGTGCATGGTAGATTTACCATTTATTTGCTCCATCTTGTGACTAATTGGTTGTAATTAAGTTAGTTTGGGATCCACATGCCACAGCTCATCTGTTTATGTGATTGTGAGTTGTGTTACTACTACCTGCCTTTCATACTCATTTGCATTCAATACACCTGAAACTTTCATGCATGACTATATCATTCTGTTGTGCCAGGAAAAAGAAACTTTCTTTATGTTGTCCTCCTGGGTTGGGATTGTCTTTGCATGTGAAAAATAATACTTTGCACATAGCAGAATGTTGTTCGCCCAGAGCCCACCTTGTACTTGCCTGAGCATATGGAAGATCCTCTTCTGCATTGGTTCATGTTTTGTTTGCTCACCTTTATTTACATTGATTAGATGTTTTTGCTTTGTATTATTTTTTGATAAATCGACCTAGGATGAAATCGGTGAAACTTTTTCTGTCTTTTGTAAGTCTTGGTCTACTGGTGCTATTGTGCAAATGATAATTATTTTTCCATAAGCACTAATTTGGAAATTCTCATGCAGCTATGCCTGTTGTTCGACGTTACATAAAGGGGCCAATGTGGATGCATTTTCTTGTTGGTGTAAGTTATCACAAATTTTGTAGTCCATACATTGATAGTTTTCTTATGGACCTGTTCTGCATGAACCATTTTGAGTTAGACATTTCTTTTATCAACGTCATGACTATTGCCAAGACAATCTTCAGTGGTAACATCAGAAGCTGAGAGGGGAATGTGTTATTTTTCTATATGTATCAACAATCAAGACCTAATTCATTCTAAGTTGTTCGAAACACAACATTTATGACCTGTCTATGGACATGAATATCCAATCAGACCCTGTGTTCCATTTTACAATTCCATCAGATATTCTCTTACGAATGTGCATCTTGTTGAGATTTCTTAGTGTGCCCATAGCTGCACCTGAGAGAAGTAAGAGGGAAAAAATTCTGTGCATTGTCTTTCTGTTCAAGAACAGTGAAATGGATCACATGGTGGTCTGATACAAAGTACTTGGTTTGATCCTCCTTTTTTCCCTCATGCAGGCACCACCAGTTATTGTGTTCTCTTCTGCATGTGCTGGGTTAGCAGGTTAGGCATTTAATATTTTCTATATCTACTTGTTTTTGTCTGTTTAGCTATTTTGTGTGAATATTCTGTTGTCTAAATGGTTACGCTATTTGTTATTATCATAATGCTGGATATGATTCCATTCCATTTACAGAGATTTTATGTTCTGGATAAGTTTCGTTTGTTGGCTGGGCTTCATTTGACGGTTCATATTGTTCACTGCTGATAAATTGCACCTGTACCTTTAGGAATTGTGAAAGTATTTCTTGTGAATTTAGTACCATGCAATTTCATTCATGTTTGCTTTTGGCAAAGCTCCAGTAACCATTCTTGGCAAGATGCCTTGTGGCAACTTGAGCTTTTTCTATTCTTGTGATATCTCCTGCTAAAGGTTATATGAACTTTAATTGGACACAAACCCATCAAAAGTAGAAGAGGTCCTGAAGGGGGAGCCTCAGCAGTTTAATTTTTGCTTTCAAAATGGTTGTCCTGAATCTTTATTGACCTGCATTGGATTTTAATCTCTTGCTTTTGGGGTGCAGAACTTTTTCCGAGGCAGATGCAGAGTTTTTAACATTGTTGAGCATTAGTGCTAAACTGTATATGAGCTGTTTTTTACTTGTCGTTTTGGTCATGGACATGGTCTTATGTACATGCATGACTCACCTGCCCTACGAGTTCAATCATATTTGCATGCATGGTTCTATGAAGTGTGGGGCAAGTTTGCAATTTGCTAATGCTTGATCCACATTAATAAAAGTAGAAGTATGATTGCGGCGTGGCAGGCACATCATCTTTATGGGAATTTATGTGCACATCATCTTGCCTGTTGAATTATATGAAGCGTCAACACATAACTGGCATTTAGTTGTTTTCATTATTGACATCAGGCCATCGGCAGGCACGGCATAGTTGGAAACTGCACATTTTTCTATTTATTGATTCTCATGGTTAGCATAGAGCATTTTTATTACTTGTATAGAATATAGATAGTCGAAAGTAGGAGTAAAGCTGCGTGGTAGGCAAGCATCGCTCTCAACCTTGCATTTTTGCTTCTGTTGAATATGACTATTCCATGGAATCAATTACACATGACACTCACTGCATGCTATTACTTGCTATAACTGAAGTTATTTTTATTTTGATCTGTAGGTGGTACAATACCAGCCGCCGCACAGCTGGTTTCATCATCCTATCATGCTGCTATGTCATCGCCCTCCTTTGCCCGCTCTTCTTCACATGCAACCATACCATCGCAGTCCTTTGCCCGCTCCTGCTCTGCTTCTCATGATGACATGCACAAGGCAAGAAGCTCCTCGCCGTTGTAACTTATCGGTGCAGCAGATCCTCTACATAACTTGCCTGCCTTGAGAAACTATCCTAACTATGCAAGACAAGTTCCACCCTCTATGAACCATGAATGTGGTTCTCACCTGTTTAACGAGGGATGTTTCTTTTGTAAATGGTAATTTTACAAAATTTGGTATCTATCACGGTGTATAGCTTTTGGCTTTTGGGTTAACTTTTGTAGTCTAATAAGCCCCGAAGTGTCATGATCGGTTTGTTCACCTGGGGCTGTTTTCATATTCTATCACTCGGATCATACTGTTTGCTCAATAGCATGACTTATTCAATTTTGACGAGGCCGTATGCTTGTAAACTTGCAAGTCTTGCGTGGTGGTTACTCGCAATGCTGGTGCCTACGTTGGATATACATTTGCAGACATGTTTAAAGCTCAGATCTTCAATGTGTTAACCTTTGAATTTAATTATCTGAATCAAAGCTCGTTTGGTCTCAAATGATTCTTGAGCCATGCTTTTGACCTTTGTCGAGAAGGAAGTTTCGCAAAATCCATACAACTTTTCAGTTAAACGGTGCTGGGACAAATGTACTAATGTAGCTAACTGGCAATGATTAAACTTCACACGCGGCGCATCAGCAGCCTAAACAATTCCAATTTCTGCTGCACAGTGTTGTACGCGACGGCATACAGGAATTCGGAACTGTGCAACGAAGAATATCTTCGCAATTTGGTTTTGGACGCCATGGATCATGACGCTGGCGTGGAGACTGCTCGATCATTTGCCTCACGCACGCAAGTAGCTAGCGATGGCTGATGAAGTGACCTCTCCTTAGCTCCATTGCATTTGATTCAGTCATTCAGTGTGACGTGCCCCTTCTGCAACCTTGTTACATTTAGGCCCAAATCCATCAGCCTCGGGAAGAAAGGGCCTCACTTGTCCCTTCTCACTCATCTCTGTAGCAAGCAATTGACTCTCACCTTTTGCAACTTTCGCGTTAGATTATCGATACAAAATGATCTAATGCAGTTTCTGGGTTACGTGTTAAAGGACATTAGGTATATGCACTTGAATTTCTTATTCATATGGGAGTGAAAACCGGCATATGAATACGAATTTCACTAAAGAAATCGACCGATTTCTTCAGTGAAATTCACTTGAAATTCTTAGTGCCGCTCGCAACTAAACGAAATGTTTTGGGAGTAGGTGAAGAGTGAAATCTGGAGGCTAGTGGATGTCATGTCATACCTCCCAGAACGAGAGGACAGAAGCTGTAGCGTGCAGGCTTCCTCCTCGCTGATCATCAGCGTGAGCCGCCCGGCCGGCCGGCTAGCGGCAGGACGCTGCAGAGTGGCGCGCCGGCGTCCCCGCCCCCACACATGCCGTCGCACGCCGCTGCCGCGCCACCGGAGCCACACGCTTTTTAAATTGCATTTTCCCGCGACACGGACGCTTCCACTGCACCGCCGGTGGAGCGTCTCGCTATACGTATGTACTTCTCCCCCGGCGCGCCCGCCATCCCCGTCCTCCAGTCTGTACTCGCTTGGCTCCACCCGGGCTCCTGCTCCTACAAATCATGCTCCCGCCCATCGTCTTCTTCCCCGGCCCGTCTCATCAATCCCACAGTGCGGTGTGCCTCCCCCTCTCACCGAGAGACAAAAAGTGAGAGATCGTGCCGTACAGTAGCACTAACATGGACAGGTACAGGATCGCGCCGGCGCGGCCGGTCTGCCTCTCCGCCGCAGGGTCCGGGCCCGGGGCGCACCTCCGCGCGGCGGGACGCCGGTCGGGCGGCGCCGAGATCGGCATCTTCACGGCCGAGCGCTACTTCAGCGCGGCCGACGTAGTCAGACGCGACGCCGCCGTCATCCTCCCCGCCGCGCCAGCGCTCCCTGATCATGAGCTGCTGCCGCGGCTGTCCGTCCCGGCGGCGGCGGACGTGGCCAGCCAGAGCGGCCGCACCGCCGCGTCCTCCGAGGCCAGCTGGAACAGCCGGTCCGGGCTGCTGTCCGGGGCCCACCCCCACTCGGCCGCCGCAAGGCAGCACAAGGCGACCGGCGCCGGCGCGGTGTACGGGAGCGACAACCAGGGTTACCACAGCGGGAGGAAGACTGCCGGCGGTGGTGGTTCGGGCCAGCGCTGGACGCTGTTCGGCCGCGACTGCCCCTGCGCCGGCAGGAAGGCGGTCACCGTCGACGTCGCGTCCGAGCCGCGGAGCCCGGCGGCGGCGGCGCACTTCAACGCAAGGTTCAGCCCCCAGTCCGCCGTCGACGAGTGCCTGGAGAGCGACATCTTCAATAAGGCGAAGCACCCGTCTCCTCCAAGAGCTGCCGCAGCCGATCATCAGGAGCCCGCCAAAGCCATGAAGGTCACCGTGACGCCGGGGAGCCGCGCGTTCCCTGCCGCCGCCAGCAACGTCCTCTTCGCGGCGGCGCCAGGCCGGAGCGCTGGCGACGCGCCGTTCGCCGCTTTCAAGGCGGAGATCGACCGCCGCGTCGTGACCTCCGGGGGGTTCACGTTCCCGGCGCTCGGCGGCGCGGCGAGGGTCGTGAGCGGCGGCGTCTTGGACGAGCCGCCGCGCGTGTCGTTGGAGGTGTTCCGCCCCATCGACGAGGACTCGGTGATGCTCGCGGACCCTCCGCCGGCCATGCCTTTCGCGGGCCGCGCCGGGATGCCGCCGCCGGTGGTGGACGAGGATGCGATGAGCGACGCGAGCTCGGACCTGTTCGACCTGGAAAGCTTCGCTGCGTCCTCGTCGTACCCGACCACGTACCACGGGCGTGGCAGCCGCCGGAACTCCGCCGACGACGACCTCCCCTACATCTCCGCCGCCGCGGAGCCAGCACTGAGCGAGTGCATGTACCCGGCGAGCGAGGCCAGCGTGGTGTGGAGCGTGGCCACGGCCGAGGGCGGCGCGTACGACGCGGCCAGCCTGGCCAACTTCTCCAGCGCCGCGTCCGCGTGCTGCGTCGACGACCTCCGCTACATGGTCCCGGACCCGGAGTCCCCCGAGGCCGGCTTCACCGCCGCCATGTCCCGCAGCGCCGGCCGGAAGAAAAGTGGCGGCGGCGGGTTCCTGAACAGCTGCCGGTGCGAGAAGGCGGTCAGCGTCGGGCCCACGCCGGTGCGGGTGGTCCGGCCGCCGGCGCATCCGGCCGCGGCATCCAGGAAGAAGGGCGGCCACGGCGCGGCACGGCACCACGCCGGCCGCGCCCACGTGCCGGTCCGGACGTGACGCGCCGTCAACTAGCCGGCGGTGGCGACGACGCGGGTGAACTGCGTGCATGCGCGCTCGAGGTTGTCATTTTTGTCGGCAGATTTTGGAAATGAAAATGATGGCGGTAGATTTGTGATCACGACGTTTCCGATATGTACAAATGTGGATGCTTAGCCTGTGGTGAGTGAAAATGCTGCATGAACTTTCGCAAAAAAAAAAACATTGTAATAAACAATATTATATGCCCACTCATGACTCATGCTGTGTTTTATCAAGTTGTTAAACAAAATGAGGCACGTCTATATACTCCTCGTTCCCTGCTCGGGCGTGTGAGAAAGAGACCTCTTCGATTAATGAGTGGGCAAACGCTCAAGAACATGAACTAGTAGATCAAGTAGTTCATGCAGCAAACGAGAAGTATAAAATCTGTTAAAGGCTATAGTGTTGGGATGTTCTTTTGCAATAATGTTACAGGTGTTATCTTTCCATAATTCATATGGATGGAACATGAAATCCTATGTAACATGTAATAGAATAATGCATGTTTAGAACATAGTAAAATGGCATCTGCAACATTGGAAAACCTTTATAATTCCTCCTCTAAGTTCATGAAAATTTTGAAACATCACGTAATAGTGTTTGCAACATCAGAAGGCAGCATCAGTAACATAAAAAAAATTCAATATATTTTCTTTCAAAAATCTATCATAAATAGCAAATCTCTTTTTTCTAACGAGTTGTGTGTTTATATAAAGGACTGGGTTGTATAGTCTATAAAAATAGGAAAAAAATTCCATAGGGACGGTCCTCGAATCCTTCTCCGTGAGGACCCGCTACCGATGGTTGCCACGTGGCCACGAAACTGATCTGATGCAATGACGCCCGCGGCTAGCTCTCAGCTTGACGACTCGGCTTCCCGCGGCTAGCTCTCAGCTTGACGACTCGGCTTCACCGCACAGGGATGGACGCGGCTCGCTCGGCCAGACTCGAGAGCCGCTCGCATCTTGTCCCCATGGAGGCAACACCGCCGCCTTGGTTCGTTGGAGTCGCCTCACCTATTGGCGCTTCCCTCGTCCGGCCACGCCAAGCTCCACCTCGTCATGTCCGTTGCCGCGGCCGGCTCTGCACCACCGCCACCTCCGCTCTCATGGGCTTACCAGATCCGCGTGGCCTACGCCCATGGCCACTTCCGCGACGCCGTCTCCCTCTTCCTCCTGATGCGCGCCTCCGCCGCGCCACGCTCGTCCGTCCTGGCCTCCCTCCCCGCGGCGCTCAACTCCTGCGCCGCCCACGGCCTCCGCGCCCTCGGCGCCTCCCTCCACGGGCTGGCCATCCGCTCCGGCGCATTCGGCGACCGCTTCACCGCCAACGCCCTCCTCAACATCTACTGCAAGCTCCCAGATTCGTATCTCCACTCCTCCGGTGTGATCAGCGTGGATGGCACGGAATCAGCAACCGCACTGGAGAGCGTGCGGAAGGTGTTCGACGAAATGCTCGAGAGGGACGTGGTGTCCTGGAACATTTTGGTGATGGGCTGTGCAGAGGAAGGGAGGCACCAGGAAGCGCTGGGTTTGGTCAGGAAGCCGAGCAAGCGGGCGATAGAGAGAGCCAAGCGAGCCAGCGCGAGCGTCTGTCCCCATGGAATTTTTTCCCGAAAAATAGTGCATATCTGCGCGCTTAAAAGGTCGTGCCGCTTTGAGGCAGGAGGCAGTGTACGAATACGTCGATTGCAAAATGTAAAAAATGCACGATTGTTTTTTCCCCCTAAAACGTGCGTCCATCACTGTATCCCTTTCTGAACATTCTTCTTCCATCATTTTGATCGCTTGCCCCGCTGGTTCTTTAAAACCTCCTAAAATTCCTATCACATCAAATCTTTAGATACTAATTAGAAGTATTAAATATAGATTAATTATAAAATCAATTGCACAGATGGAGGCTAATTTGTGAGATGAATCTATTAAGCCTAATTACTTTATGATTTGACAATGTGATGCTACAGTAAACATGTGCTAATGATGGATTAATTAGGCTTAATAGATTCATCTCGCGAATTAGGCTCCGTCTGTATAATTAGTTTTATAATTAGCTCATGTTTAGTCCTCCTAATTAGCCTCCGAAGATTCGATGTGATATGAATTTTAGTCAGACTAGGGTGTTTGGATACTAGGTGCTAAACTTTAGCAGTGCATATCAGATGTTCGGATGCTAATTAGGAGGACTAAATATGAATTAATTATAAAACTGATTGCTGTGCTAATTTGCGAGACAAATCTATTAAGCCTTATTAATTCATCATTAGCAAATGGCTACTGGAGCACCACATTGTCAAATCATAGACTAATTAGGCTTAATAGATTCGTCTCGCGAATTAGACTCCATCTACGCAATTAATTTTGTAATTAACCTATATTTAATACTTCTAATTAACATCCAAACATCCCCGATGTGATAGGTGCTAAATTTTAGTGGGATGTATCAAACACCCCATAGATCCAAACACGCGCTGACTCCGGTTGCAATTTGTATTGGATGAATAGTCAGTGTGACAGGACGTCTCAATCCCGCCTTTTTATCCCGTTTGAGTGTGGAGGCGATTTTGCTATATGGCCTACTACTGTGGAGAGGCAGACCACTCGATCGACCTGTCTCCGGCATGTCAAACTCAAGAGAGGAACATTCATTTATTCTGCTGCTGACAGGAGGTAGGTTCTCATCATCATATGCTCAATGCCAACATCTATCTGTTTTTTTTCCAAGAATTTAAATCCTCTAACTTGTATCATTATTTTTTAAAAAAAATGGGGCGGCAAAAGAGTTGCCTATTACATTACAAAGGAAGAGTGTGACTTGCATTATTAAGGATCGATTCAATTATAAACTGCAATTAACAGGGCGGTCTCTCGATTACAAAACTATGATGGCATGATCCATGAGTTCTATGGTTCAGAAACCAAAAACGAAGAAATGGATGAAACTAAAATTAGTGTTAGCTTTTACTCCCTCCGTTCCAAATTGTAGATCATTTTAACTTTTCTAGATACATAAGTTTTGCTATGTATGTAGACTTAATGTATATCTAGGTGTATAACAAAAATTATGTATGTATAAAAGATAAAACGACCTACAAGTTGAGATGAGGGAGTACATAATGTTCGAGTTTGAGATTGGAAACTCCTAGCTAATGAACAAATTACTTGTCGGTCCTCGACGACAAACTTAAGAACATATTGATCCTCTTGTGGCAAAGTTAACCCTGGTAGGCGTTTTTGGCCTGTTCCTGCATATACGTACGAGTTCGTTACTGTAGAGAGCACATGAAGTGCACGGCGAGCTACCATCAAGTTGTTCCACCTCAATGCTATGCTAGATGAAGCCTAGAGCCATTCATTTGTGTGGCTCGAAACCAACACACGGGCAATCGGGCTTGAGAAACATGTACACCCAATGACCCAAAGCTAAATTAAAGCCAACAATTTAAGCTCAGTTATTAGCTAAGCGAAATTATTATCTCTTTTAAAAAAGCGCAATCTAAGTTTCATTTTTTTTAAATAATGAAGTTTGGCATCATACTACCTTAAAAAAAATCACGTGAAAGCAACTTTGGAAGTTGGAACACAAATCCAATCATATTCTCCTTGTAACACAAAAGCCACATTTGTTGCGTTAATTTCTGGCCCCAAATAAAAAGGTTTTAATATTAAAATGCAAGCGTGCCTAATAAAAAAGAAAGAAAAAGAGAGAAACCAAACAGAGGAGCACCTTATTTTGTCACAAAAGAAATGCCGTCAGTCACGTCATGGAGCAGTGGGTTAAGATAGCGTAGGATAAGAAGCTGCGAGATGACCAAGTGTCATGACTCATGAGGCGTCGTGTATTGTGCTACTGCTACGACCCGGCCGGGTATGGCCCCGTATGCAACCCTATCAACGACGATCCCACCACCCATCACCTGATCACCCCTGTCCGGAACAAGACACCGAGACAGCAGCGGATCGAGCGTATGCAACCCCACTTCTCCGAAGCGATCGAGCGAACAAGTACGTGGCAGCGCCGCGGCCACATCGTCGCGCGCCGCCGGCGAGGCAAATCCGAATCCCTCCCCTCTCGCACGCGCGCGAGCGACACCAGCAGGTTTGATCGCCTCTGCTTGTTGGACGCGAGCGAGCGAGCTGGATGGATCGGTCGCTGTTCCTTCCGGTGGCATGCAGCACGGGATGGGCCGGCCATGTGCATGCGGGTCGATGTGGTGGCGCGGGGAAGTCTCTGAACTCGGAAGGGCTTGTGCGTCTTGCTTCGTCAGTTGGATTCATGGATCGGCTACCTGGAGCTGACGCTCCTGTGCTAGCAATTAAAATGAGCGTAGTAGTACTAGACACCTTGGGTTTTAAAATGTACGATTAAGACAAGCTACTTAGTTTAAATGAACTATTATAACGTATTCTAAACATCATATACGGAGTATTCCAAGGTTGGGTAAGAAAAATGTTTTGTAAGCCAGAAACAAGATCCTAAAAGGTCATCACCTGTCTCGTATTCGAGACAAATTGCGGTGGTTGGCTAGCTGCTAGACCTTTTATAATTGTTATTAAGTCGATACACGACACGTTCTTTGGCAACATTCAGAAAAATCGAGGAACGGCTAGTGCAACACATATGTGGCTCCTGCCACGAGTAACCGAGCACATGGTTCAAAGGAGTCCATCTTATTGGGATATTCATGCAGTGCATCGCCATTGATGGTCCAGACTCTCTTTCCATATTCTCTATAATATCATGGGCAGCAAATATACATTCCTCCTAGACCCGACAGCGTGATCTAACCAGCTTGTAAACTGGCGCAGCCATCGGTCCTGACAATCGCTCCAGTTAGATAATTGTATGTCGAGTTGGGGCGCCGTGTTCACCATCTTCATGTTTCGGAGAGTCGGTTCCACTGTAGAAGGAGGCCTCACTCGAGGCGTCCGAGGCCGCGCCATGAGTATCCTTCCCTGCTGATTCAAGCAAGCTATCGGTTGAGCTGTGCAAAGATCCCATCTTCTTGTCGTCCTCCTGCATTCGCTCTGCATAGCTGTTGTACTCAAATGTAGCTGGGTTCTTTCCCCCGAATGCTGAGTCGAGCTCCTCAATGTCAAAGACCTCTGCCATTATCTTCTGGCTCTCCGTGTCGTTGGAGTACACAAACTTCACCTTCTTCCGGGTCTCGTGGTCCAGGAATGGCTTCACTATCTGTCAGATGGAATTATGGTCAGAAAGTTGGGCATTTTGATCCTCAACTTAATTGAAAGTGGAAATAATGAACGCAGTGCGTCATTGTATCATGATGAGGGACAAAAGGGTTGAATACTGCTGCCTTTATCCACAAATTGATTCAATGCGGTGCATTTTCAGTATGCAAATGCTGCATTTCATAGAGTTCAATTCCACAGTTTGGGTTCAGGTTTAGCTAACTGCAGAGACTGTAGAAAACATCATGGAATACAGATGAAGAAGATGATTACATTTGAATATAGATGACACAACAAAACTATTTAACTATTTGACAAACAAATCTAACTAGAGAATGGAGGTGCAATAAATAATTGCTGAATCCAATCAGTGTGGACCTATTTATCACAAAATCATGGTAGGCTAGTAGCAATCACTCCTATACGCATACCTATGACAATATGGCGAATATGGCAAAAAACAGAAGAAATGCTGGTTCATAAGTTCACAGAAGAAAGTTGGCTGTGCTCACCTTCCAGAATGATTCAAATATCCTAGGAGGATTGTAAAGGATTGCTAGTCCCAACCTCTCAGGATAACATTCTTGCAAGACATTGACAGTCTCACGGGTCACCTTCAGTGGTGTGCTTCCCAATGTCCAGCACTGGAAATCTGTCAACCACACCATCTTCTCTTGATCTTCTGTCAGGTTCATAATAGCTTTCTCCAGAGAGTAAACTAGATATTTGATCTGCCCTGTTGCTGAGGTAGTGTTCTGTTCCATTAAAAAAAAAACAAGCACACGGTTAGAAAAATAGGTGCTTCACATTTGTTTGACAAACTTTTGCAGCCTAGACTCTACATTTATATTGGTTCATCAAATCAACACAAGAATATCAAACAGCTTATACATAGGTAATCCTCCAAGTAAACTATCAATCATTTAAAATCAACACTTAACACTCCACTGATATTATAAAAAAATTGTCATGGTAACTAAGGGAAAAGAAAGATAGTTTTCAGTGCAAAGCTTGAACTCCTTTTGTTTCTCCCAATAGATTGATTTTATGCTTACATCATCAGGATTGACAGACCACGCACTCTCCATTCGTAGTTTAATACTCATGGACGGGTTTAGCACTTCGCAAGATAACACTACGATTATGGTTATTACAAGCATTAGCAAGATGCTCATAATTAAATTCTAATTTGCATGCATATTAAATGGCAGGTGTATCTAATGCAGAACCATATAAAACACATCTGCGAGATGAACAAAATCTCAACATCTCAAAATGCCAACTCAATTATTTCCAGAAATTTACTGCAGTATCTAAACTAACCTCTAAGCCAGGCCTCAATACAAGAACAGTTCTCCCATGCTTGTCCTTGTAGTCTGCTCTATATATCTTTCCAGTCTCTGCTTCCTGTGCAATATCTTCCTGAAGGTGGTGAAAGGGTGAAACAAGTTATTATGTTGTAGAACAGGAACATGAGATAATTCTTAAGAACAAATACAGGCAGCTTTTGGACTATAAGCTGTCCTCCCAACAATCAATTAAAAAATATCCTTAAACTAGCATCCTGGTGCTCAAACTAATACTGGCTATGCTTATTCCTCCTATACTACACTTCTGGATAGCTTATACTGAACTGCCATGGCTTTTTACTACTGGGTAGAGAAAACACAGGTAATAAGCAATAAATCCTGCCTTATTATCGGGTAAGCACAGTGGGAGTCGGCAATATTGTTATTGGGAAAAGCTCCATTTTACTCCCGTCACCTATCCACTTTGTCCGCTTAACCCCATGAACAAAATTTAGGCTCACTTTACTCCCCTGAGCTATTTCATTTGGTCCAATCGATCCTTTAATTAAATTTCTCTTTTTTGTTTCTCCATGTACGAGTCGAATTTTGAGTTCAAATTTTGTGAGCAGATACAAAACATGATGCCTTTAAAAATTATACTAAGAATTTTTCATGATTATTTTCATAGGTTAGGAATATTTAACACGAAATTGATCTTAGATATACAAAACTGTACAAATGGTAATCATGAAAAAATGATGATGTATTTTTCTAACATAGAGCATCATGTTATAAGTCAACTGGTAAAATCTGAACTCAAAACTCAATTTGTACGCAAAGAAACAAAAAAGAAAAATCTAATTACGGGGTAGATTGGACCAAATGAAATAGTTCGAGGGGGTTAAGTGGACAAAGTAAATAGGTGAGGGGAGTAAAATGGACTTTTTCCTATTGTTATTGCCGGCAGCAAAGAATACTTTTTCTGTAGAGTGTTAGTGTTTACATATTTGATTAAAATGCCAGCAGCAAGGAATGCATTATCAGCTCGCAATTCGGGGGGATAAGAGCAACTTTGGCTACACGTTCATCAACTTCACCAAAATGACAGGCGCACATGCTCTACTACTCCCTGCAAGGCTGCGGTTGTAACAAGGTCATCCACATCCAGATCCATGTATCCAGGATCCAAGTGAATAGTGTTTGATTTGATGTGTCATGATTGATTAACGTGCCACTGAGCCATGTATGTGCGATGTCAAGGAGGCGTTGGTGGGGCAGTATGAGCGGCTAAGGTTGGAAGCACAGCACGGACAAGTTCCTCCCTGTCGTAGAATACTAGTATATGCATTCTGCAAGTGTTGTGCTTATACCTCCATGCTGATGTTTGCTTATTTATTTATATGTTATAGTTGAGTTTCTAAGAAAAAGACATACAATTTACAGCAATAATTCTTAGCTGATGACAATATTGGTTACAGTTACAAGTACTTTGATCAAATGTGGGGATGTTTCCTGGCCAATGTCTCTATTTAATATAGGGTGAAAGCGCATCAACGGACAGATTCAGCGACGGGAAACAAGGGCTAGAAGCAAATTCCAACTGCTCTCCCTTCTTTTAATCAATGTAAACAATAACTCTGTACAGTCCCGTCAATAGCACTATGACCAGGTTAATTGCCAACTCTAACATTTATTGCTCGGTAGTAAGGCAACATTTATTGCTCCTTACATGCATTTGATAGGGATCCAGATTCTCGCAGAATTTCGAATAGGCTCCAACTGATTCTCCCCGAAACATTTCCCTCAGGTGGCATTTGGCAGAGATTCCAGCTAATCTACTGGGAACCTGAAACGTTTCGCGCCGCCAAACACACCCTATGTAAGGGAGTAGCCCTTAGGGGAGATATTCATACCATTTGCAAGCACCTGGACCTAGGTGGGCGGCCTGTCAACTGAGCTACAAGGACCCCAGCCTGGCTGCTTCTTATCAATGTCTGAAAACTGACCTATGTATAGCCCGCAAACACACATACCTTCAATAAAAGGTTTAAAACAAACATACCCAGAAAATGTTTTCCGGCTTGAACGCAAGCCGCCACTTCACAGCTGCTTTCATCATCTTACTAGCTTTCTGCACATTCCAGTTCCTTGCTCGAAGAAATCTTGATAACGAGGCATCCGAAAGGAAATCTTGAATGGCTGCTGACGAGGATTCACCAAGCTCCTTGCGTAGTTCATTTACCTGCTCCATAAAACAGTACAGCTCGTGAGGCCTTCAAATCAAAGAAACTAATTTACTAAAGGATCCTGCGGAGATGTTTAGGCAGGATTGTGCACTTACTTTTTCTTGCTGTTCTTCTAGGGATAAGCCTTTCTCAGTTGTACCACCATTGCTGGATTTGAATAGAAAGGACATTTCAGCACCTTGGTGGAAGCAACACCACTAGATACGTAGCTGCAAGACGTGCAGAAATACTATTATCAGAAGAGTGATGACGCACAAACTAATTCATCAGCTACTTTGTACAAAAGGTCAAAAGACTCAAGTTAACAAAAGAACATAACAGGGAAAAAAAATTCTAGCTGCTCATTACACATTTTAGATCAGGAGGGAGCGCTGGAGCATCAATTTTGTCACAGCGGTGTTCTACTTGATTAAGTATTTTATAGATTTCGGTAGGCAGTGAGAAGGGTTGCCATCTTTTATTCAGCTGCAGCTTTATGAATGCCATACCCAGTATAAAAGTCACATGAACACACATCACGGTCATGGTCTCAATGCAAACAGAAGGAAAACAATCCATATAGCAATAATAAATACAGACAGCAACAGCCTCCACCTGATGATAAATTCAAACACCAAAAATATCCGAAATGGGGGGAATAAATAGGGACCGCCGGCAGGCAAAGTCGATGTCATCCACGATTACCGGGACTGACAGAGAGCAACCATCAGGATGCAACAGCATTCATGGCACTAGCACGGCAGGAGATACTGGAATAGTACAGACAATTGCTCCTCACATGAGGGAGGACCGGATCTGAGTATCTGGCGCCGTTAACTACCGCCAGGTCGAGATCGAGTCAACGCGACGCGGCAGCTGCCAGTAAGGCAGCTCCGATCCTCCCGGTAGCCGAGAACCGCCGGAGCTGGAGGAACGGATCGAAGCCCCCACCCCGCCTCACATAAACGATAAAACCCAAACCCAAGCGATCTCCAGGCGAGGAAACAAAGCGGCCCGGCGGCGTGGGACTAGCATCACGAATCCGATCTCGCCCGCAGAGCACGGCGCCTAAACCCCGACCCGCTAACAACCGGGAATTCGCAGCGGCCGGGCCGATCGCCGAGAACTGCGATGCAGCAGCAACGAAGGGAGGCAGAGGCACGCACCTGGGTCGTTTCGGCTCCGCCGCGCACGTCCTTGGGAGGGAGCGGCGGCCTAGTGGGGTTGGGAATGGAAGTGTGGAACGGGGTGGGCGACTGGCGACTGCGCGGGGCGGTGGGGAAAGGAATCGAGGGGAAAGGCGTGGGAGATAAAAGAAAAACGGACAGGTGCTCGGCGTTCGGGGCGGGTGGGAGGTCCGCCGCCCCCGGGCGTGGAAGGTGGAGGCGGTGCGGGTCAGCGGGGTGGGATGCCAACAGCCAGAGCGGTGGTGCGGTGGCGCGTCAGGTGTCACCGGGGATGCTGCCGCGCGGCGACCTCCCTGGCCGTGCACCGGCGGGGCAGGGTGTCTGAGACTGGTGGGTATGGTATGATGGCCCGGAGGCCCTGAAGCTGGAGAGATATTTCTGTTTGTACGGCTGGCAAGCTGGACCAACAGATTTGGATAGTGGGGGCAGTCGACGGTGGAGAAACGAGTCATCACTTCATCAGCACGTGTTCTTTCCCCATGATGATTTCTTTCTTTCTTTCACGGAGAGACCAGGGGCCTGTTTAGTTGGGGAATTAGGAGTGGCAAAATTTGCATTTTACCATAAATGCACAACTGTAGCATTTTGTTTGTATTTATGAATTATTGTCCAAACATTGACTAATTAGGCTCAAAAGATTCGTCTCGCAAAGTATAATAAAACTGTGCAATTAGTTTTTGATTTCGTTTACATTTAGCATGTACCGCAAGTTTGATGTGACGGGGAATCCTCTTTTTATATAGTGCTAAAGTTGGAAATTTGGGAGCAACCAAACAAGGTCAGGACATGTCCACAATGGGAATATGAGATCCTGACCATCACATGTTAACATGGACTTTCGTATATAATTTTTTTTAGAAAACATGTATTTACTGCTAATGACGTATTGGAGTGGTCGTAGACTAACCCATTCCATTCATCACAGGGCACCGTTTAGAAACCGGTTGGAGTCAGGCTCCCAAACAAGCAAATGCTTTGTAAAAAAAGATTTGTTGCACATCTCCATCGCTAAAAAAAAAAATCACGCAAATGACTGTAGTCATCGCTAAAAAAAAATCGAGCATAAAACTCGGGGGCGTTCACAGGTTGGGCTCCTACAGTCCAACACGGTCCATTCTACAGACAGGCCATAGGAGGGACACACGGGCCGGCTTCAACCCAAAACTCTAACCGGCCCACGCACGACACACGGGCGGAGGCGGAGGCGGAGGCCAGCTCCAACTTCAAACCCACTTCTCGCCTCCGCCGCTTCCTCTTCCTCCTCCGCGCCGGCGCGACACCTTCCCTCTCTGTCCCGCCTGCGCCTCAGCTGCCGCCGCGATGGCCTCGTCGTCGGCGACGAGGGAGGTGCTCATGCTGGAGGCCCCGCCGCCGTCCGACCCCGCGCTGGCGCCGTGGCGCTCGCCGCCGGACGCGGAGGCCGTCGACGCGCTGCCCTACATCGACGGCGACTACGGCGACCCGGCGGTGAAGCGGGAGGTCGACCGCCTCGTCGAGGAGGAGATGCGGCGCGGGCAGCGCAAGCCCGCCGACTTCCTCCGAGACCTGCCCCCCGTCCCCACCGCCGGATTCGAGGTACTGATTTCTGAGCTCCTTTTTTTTTCCGATGTCTCTCGCAGCCAAGTAGCTCGATTACATACCTTTGATTTGCGATAGGATGTGCTGTGGTACGTTGCGCATCGGTTTGGAGTTTTTCCGCTGGTAGCAGGTGCGATCTCGTTCCCAACCGAACGGCCCTTAGGACAT
>NC_028454.1:4590051-4627675 GCF_000263155.2 Setaria italica | reverse complement strand
AACTGTTCTCTAGGAATTGAAATTTAGCAGATAACCCCTTTACATTCTAGCTGTTAAACTATATAATTTGGGTATGTAATAATGTGTATAATGCCGAGTTTTTGTGGTTCATTTCTGTAGCAATGCGTTTTTAAGCTGGGGTATCATGTTTGTGTGGTCTCCCTTTTATTACTTCAGGTGGAAATCTTGTACAAATTGAAGGTTTTCTTGTTGGATATCTACTGGGGCCCAAGTTAAAACCCATAAAAGGATCTGCTTATGTTGTTAGTTTGATGGACTGATGTTTATTTCTGATTGAATTGAGGTTATACCTCATCTGGTCATGAAAACTGAGGCCATGAGCGGTTCCTTGTCTGGGATTTATCTGGATTGATGCTTATTTTCATGAATTGTACTTCCATAGATATCTGTGATATACTTGATTTTTTATTATTATGCCATATCACAACGGTGCTGTGTACCAAGATGTTTGCAAGTTTTGACTATTTGAAAATTCTATGAATCATGCTGTTGACGTAAATTATGCTATCATTTTGGTTTCAGAATCATCCTATGCTTGCTAAAGAGTATGAACGAGTTAGGGCTGGTAAACCTCCTTTTATGTTAGATATGTCTCGCTATGGTTTGGAACCACCTCCAATGAACAAGAGGAATGATGTTGCTGCCTGGAGGCAGGCTCTACGGAATGCTCAGAGCCAGTTGCAGCATCAAATTATAAGGTCAGGCTAATTGTTAGTTTTGGGGGCATCAAGTGTTATATATTCATATTCTATAATAGATATGCCCACGTACAGCACTGTGTGTCTATGAACTAAGGAAACTTTTTCCGGAATAGTTCAAGTTATAATTATGAATATGACTATTAGAACTGTTTAACATTATGAGAAGTTTTTCTGGCTCTAAATCACGTACTGATGAGCTGCCATAATCATGCTTGATGTGCTGTAGTCAGAACATTGCCGTTGCTTTTCAACAAAAGAAATGCATAAACACAGGTGCTAACAGCTAACAGCAGCATACTGAGTTAGGTTTATCCCTAGCACGGTTGCCTATGTATTTAGTACTCTATTGATATCTATAAGACAAATTTGACTCATGATCTCTAGAATTAAATTTTGACCATGACCATTCATTTTGTAAATGTATATGGTTGGTATGTTATAATTACAAAATAATAGGCATAAGATCATAAATATAAAGAGTACCTTGTTTGTGTCATTAAACCTATATATTGTTAGTTTTAGTAAAAGTATTCAAAGTTCAAATCTTGAAACTTTCATGCCTTATAAAAGTGAACAGAGGGAATAGTCATTACTGTTATTCTATTACCAAATAAACTGTTATACGTTTTGAAACAGGATAGAGAATCTTGAGCTTATGCTGAAATATGGTGTTGATGTTTGGAAGCTCCAGAACAGACAAATGGAATCAGTTCTGTCTAGGTAAGTTATGTCCATGAGTTCCTTGGCAGTGTTGTCCCTTTGTTTTCTTTCCCTTTCATTTGAATCTAAGTTTGGTTTGAGCTATCAGTATGTGGAGGTGACAAAGATTGATGTATATATATAATATATCTCATCTTCTTGGTCTTATGGGTGATATGTCGGCAATACTTATACCTCTACTGAAGCATTCTACATTTTAGGTTTTTTATCCCCTCGATTAACATGTTTTAGGTTTCAGAAGTTACAAATTACTATGAGGCCCCGTTTGGATCCTTGGAATTGAATTCCATTCTAATAATCATAATTTAGACACAAATTAATTAAGCTAATATAGTTGTATGTGGAATATATTTGTATATTATTGTAGGCCATATGGGAGAGATACTTATGTGCTGCACTTCTGCTATAGGGAAGCGAGTCAAAGAGCGTGCTATAAGTTGCATATTAGAAACATAGCATGAGGATCTATAGAATCAATTTCCATCTCCCACCCCCATGAATTTAAGATAGGCTTATATCTAAACTTTGGAAAGTTGTGGAATGTCACATTCCAAGATAAATAGCCTACTTCATTAACTAGATTCCAATTCCTTCAAAATGAAGGGATCCAAACGGGGCCTGACTGTTAATAGGTGAAATATAGCGTACATGGTCTTGAGACATTGATCTTGTATGCAGGATGCAAAAGACAGCTGTCGAATACAATGAAAAGATAGAGACCGTCAATCGTGAGAGGAAGTTCCACCAGGTAATAATTGATTGCTCCCTTCATTGGGAATTTGAATCATTACCATACTTCACAGGCAGCTCATAATCTGTTTTTTTTATCAGCAAAACACTGGAGGACAGCTCCATGCCCTGACAATGGAATGGCAGGAGCTGTGTCAGAAGAATATAGCTATTGAGGCTGCCTGTGTTGACTTGCAGAATCATATTGATCAGCTTAAACTTGAAGCAGAAGAACTGTATGTGCACTCTATACCTCCGTCTCTGTCACTCTCTGCTGATGGGTCGTGACAAAATACTTCTTAACAGGGGAATGCCCATGGAAGACCACACTGGAACCAATTCACAAGCATCATGAGGGATTCGAGGTACTGTTCTTTATTTGCCATCCAGTTAAGTTCAGACACCATGAGACAACCATTGCCTTTGCTATGATTAAAAGTTTGCTGTCTACAGATACAGAGGTGGCAAGGAAGAAGTTATGGCGCTTCAATGAGATAGGGAGCTGGAGGTTCCATTAGCCATTGTGCTTACTTGACTTGCAGTTATCAATTCCACCTGGCTGTTTGACATTGGAAACACATTTGTGGACGGTGCCTAGCAATCCATCACTAGAAGGTGGTGCTGCTGAAAATACCTCAAAGAGGATGAACCTAAATTTGTGTATTCTTCGTCCATTGGAGTGTGCCCTAACCTGTGGTATGAGTTATACAACGCTCATTTGTATCCCTATGTCAATTGCAAATGTTTGTCGACTTTTCGTGGCTTGAACTTGTAGTGCAGCATCAAGTTTTTATATTAGCTGAAGCCTTCAGTTGCTCCGTTTTACTTGTTTCTGATAATATCTGCTTTACCTGCCTGAGATCGTTTTGAGCCCTTCCCAGGCGTGTAATGTAATCGTTCAGTTCTGCTTTGCCTGCAATGAACTATGATCTGCATTGACAGTGACGCATGACAAATGAGCTTTGAGTGACGCTTATATGTTGCGTATGTGTGGTTACTTGCAGCAGCAATAGAACATATAATATAATGCCCAGATTTGTTTAGCTTCTTGAATTACCAGCCAACACTAGGTTAAAATCTTTCACTAGTTTACCTAACTTGCGTAACCTACAGATGCGCATCTCACTCGAGACGGCTTTGTTTGATGTTAGAAGATGCTGAACTCTTTGGAGGGTGAGTAGAAAACTCCAGCTCCGGACATCGTGCTTTGTAGCCATTTGCTCTAGTCCTACGAGCTACAGCTCAAAACTTATACTGCTATTTCGTTTCCTTTCAAATGCATAAGAAAACAATTATAATTGTGTCATTTTGAACCTACCAACTATTTAAATTTTATATACCGACTTCCACAACCAAAAGTAAGCCAAGCCAGCCTCTATGTTATTGAAAGAAAAAACAAGCCGGGCTCTTATTTTGTTTTTGCTTCTGGTGGAAATGGCGACCTGGCCCGTGGGGCGTCTATTCAAATCCGAATCCTTCCCCCCTGGCCACGGCCAGCTCGTCCCGACAGTGTCACTGCAGCGCCACGCCTCGCGCCCACGCCACGCCCGCAGCTACACTCCAACTCCGAGCCCTAAACTAAACTAAACTAATGCTCCACTCGCCGAGAAGGAAATCTCCAGCCGATCCGTGAGCCCTCCCTCCGATTTGCTCAACCATGGCCGCCGTCGCCGCCTGCCACTCCCCAGCGCGCATCGCCATCTCCTGCTCCGCCACCTCGTCCTCCTCCGCGCCCGCGCGCCCGCTGCGCGTGGCCGTGGTGGGGGGCGGCCCGGCTGGCGCGTCGGCGGCGGAGGCGCTGGCCTCTTCCGGCGCCCGGACGTTCCTCCTCGAGCGGAGCCCCGCGGGCGCCAAGCCCTGCGGCGGCGCCATCCCGCTGTGCATGCTGGACGAGTTCGCCATCCCGCGGGACCTCGTGGACCGCCGCGTCACCCGGATGCGCGTGCTCTCCCCGTCCAACCTCGCCGCCGACTTCTCCCGCGCGCTGCCCCCCGGGGCGCACATCCCCATGCTCCGCCGCGAGGTGCTCGACTCCTTCCTCCGCCGCCGCGCCGCCGACGCCGGGGCGGAGCTCGTCCCGGGCCTCGTCACCTCGCTCTCGCTACCGGAGGGGCCCTCCGACCCTTACCGCGTCCACTACATCTCCTCCTCCGGGGGCGGGGGCCAGGGCCGGGGCGTGCTGGAGGTGGACGCCGTCGTCGGCGCGGACGGCGCCAACAGCCGGGTGGCGCGGGAGGTCGGCGCGGGGGACTACAGGACGGCCATCGCGTTCCAGGAGCGCATCCGGCTCCCCGACGCCGGCATGGCGTACTACGACGACCTCGCGGAGATGTACGTGGGCGGGGACGTGTCCCCGGACTTCTACGGCTGGGTGTTCCCCAAGTGCGACCACGTCGCCGTGGGTACCGGCACCGTCGCCGCCAAGCCGGAGATCAAGCGCCTCCAGTCGGGGATCCGTGCGCGCGCGGGGGGCAAGATCGCCGGGGGGCGCGTGATGAAGGTGGAGGCGCACCCTATCCCGGAGCACCCGCGCCCGCGCCGCGTCGTGGGGCGGGTGGCGCTGGTCGGGGACGCGGCGGGGTACGTCACGCGGTGCTCCGGCGAGGGCATCTACTTCGCGGCCAAGTCGGGGCGGCTGTGCGGGCGAGCCATGGCGGAGGAATGGGCGCGCACGGGCGCCGTCACGGAGGCCGGGCTGAAGCGCGGGTACCTGCGGCCGTGGGACGACGAGTACCTGCTCATGTTCCGGTTCCTGGACCTGCTGCAGCAAGTGTTCTACGGCGGCAACGCCGGGCGGGAGGCGCTGGTGGAGATGTGCGCCGACGAGTACGTGCAGCGGCGGACCTTCGAGAGCTACCTGTACAAGCGGATGGTGCCCGGCGAGCCGTGGGGGGACCTCCGGCTGCTGTGGCGGACGGTGGCCAGCATGGTGCGCTGCGGCGTCATCGGCAGGGAGGTGGAGCGCCTGCGACGGCTCGAGCTGCAAGCCTAGAGAGCAAGCTTGGCGTCTCTAGCACAGCAGTGTGCTGAATAATGCTTATGTGCCCGATTGGCGCTGCAATGGCTTTCTGAATGCATTTACAACACCTTTTTCTAGCATAGAATTTGTCCTGCTTTGCTGTATTACTCACGAACAAACTCATGAACTCATGAATTTCACCGGAACCAATTCAGTTTCTTCGTGAATAAGTGAAGAATCAGCAGTGCAGGTGTAATCTTAAACACCAGATAAACAATGACACGATGTGACTCTGAACATCCCTTCAGCTTAATGCCTGCTACCCACGGACCAGTGTGGCTAGGGGTACACTTGTAGGACAAATTCGACGTACAGGTACATCAAAATATCAAATACTGCACAATGACATAATACTTTGAAATGAACTGCATTACTGGTAAACGATCTAGTACCAATGGCCAATTACAGTGTCTTAATATTGGAACAGGTATTTGGAGAGTATAATCACGCCACATAAGGACAAACCAGCTCTCTGAAAAGCCTAGCAAAGAAATACAATACTTGACAAGCATTCCAACGAAATAATAATCAAGTCTCAAGGTCAAAACGACCCATGGATCTGTTTCTGCCGAAAATGCAACCGCCATGTACTCCACAAACCCACAGAATTGTCCAATCAGGCCTGCGTTCATGAGAACAAGGATCATTAGACCACAAGCATATTGGTGCCGCTCCACAAAAATAGTCCAATTTGTTGCAGATTAAATGAAGATGCTTTCACAAACAAGTGTCATAATGGCACATGGAAAAGAAATAGGTACCTTGTTTGCAATGTTGTTGGAGAGCCAGTCAAGACCCTCGTACAAACCTTCTCCTGTGGTAGCACAGGTGCTCTGGATATACCTACAGGTGACAATAAAGTACATCAGGTTAGGCAAAGCCACTGATAAATTAGTTTGTAGATAGAACCCACGGGCAAAACTTTGACAGTTTCACTACAGAAGATCCACATTGAGATTGGCCTAAAACAGCAAAGCAAGAACAGTTTCACATGCAACAAAAGTATCAGTAATATCATACCAGTGGCGTTGGCGAAGGGAATGGAGACCAAGCTTATCGGTAATCTCAGCAGCATTCATTGCATTTGGCAGATCTTGCTTGTTAGCAAAAACGAGCAAGACAGCATCCCTCAACTCATCCTGCCAATGCCATGTGAATGAACACTCAAAACTTATCCCACCATAATAATTATTCAAATAGATTGTTAGATACATGCACCTTAATACAAATGTAACTGCAAAACACAAGATCCTAGAAGGATATTCAGGCCCTGGAATGAGTACTCTTAAATGAGCACACAGGGCAAACTCATACCATTTAAGACCTGATTTTTCCCCTACTGGTTGCCTAGGCAACACTTCATTTCTGAAAAGTAAATATCAGCTGTGTATTTGTTGCTTTCAAAAATACTGCACATACAAATAAGTATGTCAGATTGAATGATATCCCAAAAAAAAGTCATGGCTAGGGCGCTAGGCCTTAAGGTCTACACCTAAGGACAATCCAAAGTCAGCAAATGTTAGCTGTATACAGTATACTTTAGTATGTACACTAGCCCTTTAATCAGTTAAGTGTTGCAAACTTAGATGTTAGCAAATTGATTATGAAACTGTAGGTAATATCTCCAGTGGCACAAAATGTCGAGTATCTCCCATCACTTAGATCAAGTAATTCCAATACCTTGTTGGTTGTGGTCTATGTCATGCTTTACCATCTTAATTTTAGACCCTTTAATCAGTTAAGTGTTGCAAACTTAGATGTTAGCAAATTGATTATGAAACTGTAGGTAATATCTCCAGTGGCACAAAATGTCTAGTATCTCCCATCATTTAGATCAAGTAATTCCAATACCTTGTTGGTTGCGGTCTATGCCATGCTTTACCATCTTAATTTTAGAGAGGACACCCGTACTGCACACCTTTTTTTTAAACTTAATCCATTACACAACTTTGGCATACAGAAGTCAATGATGATGCACTGCTCTGGAATCAATTAATACTTAATAGATCCAGGTGGCATTTTGAACATAGCTAGAGAGAACACTCCAACAAAATTTCACCGCCATTGTCCAAGAAAATTTGAGATGGCTGCATGTGATTTACCATGCAACAGATAATGAGAAACATGAATGCGGCCTTTTCAATAGGATTTACCTCATTTAACATCCTGTGGAGCTCATCCCTTGCCTCAACAACACGATCTCTGTCATTGCTATCAACAACAAAGATAAGCCCTTGCGTGTTCTGGAAGTAGTGCCTCCACAGTGGCCTGATCTGTAGTTCGAACAATATATTGTGATGAGTAAACGGTATCTCAAATCCTGAGCATACTTGGATGTTTCCTGGACGTATTTAACAATCTTTCTGAAATGGCACTGCGATAACAAATAGCATTGAAAGGGAGGGAAGCTTTGTCCAGTAAATATGTACCTTGTCCTGACCGCCGACATCCCAGACAGTGAAGCTAATGTTCTTGTATTCAACAGTCTCCACATTGAACCCTTCACATCAGGAAAATGAAGTAAATATTCATCAGTCTTGCTTGCGCTAAGTAATATTGAAAATTAACGTGTATCTGATCATCTTAACAACATTAGATCAAACCAAAGAAACAAAGAAGATGGATACAAGAATAAAGTGTCTTAATCTAATTCCTTCTTTTCCAATTTTAATAGGTTGCACCACTATGATACAAACAAGCATCTAGCTACATCTGTAAGCCTAGAAGTAATAAATCAAGTGGGACAAAAGCTTAGCATCAGTAGCATGAACATATGGACAAATCAGTGCTAAATTGTGCGCAGCTGATGATAGCTACTAAGAAAACAACAAGCACATGGCAAACAAAAGCATAAAAAAAGATGTATTTAGTTCTGCTGCTTTGCATGGTTCGTCCATTGTCATTACCCCTTGGCAAGCACATCTGAGGTTCCAGCTCTAGTTTACATTATTTTAAGTCAAAGAGCCTTCACAGACACATCCATTTGCCATGTCCCTTATTTCTTTATTAGAAGGAATAGATATCCCTATTACCATATACATGAACGATCCAAAGCCCCCCACCTCCACCCATAAATAAATAAAAAAATAGAGGATAGCTTCTCACCGATTGTGGGGATGGTGGTGACGATCTCTCCGAGCTTCAGCTTGTAGAGGATGGTGGTCTTACCAGCTGCATCGAGACCAACCATGAGAATCCTCATCTCCTTCTTGGAGAAGAGGCGGCTGAAGAGCTTCGTGAAGGTGAGCCCCATGTTGCCGCAACTGCGAAAACCATTACTCAACAATGATGAGCAGACGGGAGGTAAAGCAACTACCACAGGACAGAATTAACTGATGGAAAATCTCAGCACAGAGAGACAACAGATCAAAGCTTGTGCTCTCGAACAAATGCGTAGCACATAAAATTTGGGCCAGTCACAATTCATTCAGACGAATTGAGATCTTATACAAGAACTAACGGATGAATGCCAACATGTTACCAGCGGATCACGAGCAATGTGATCGCCTCAGCCGATTCCAGGCACAGATCACCGACCAAAATATCACATACGACTCCAGACGGCAACAAGCCAGCAACATGCAAATCTACGCCACGCTGATAGATCTACACGACATATCACAATGCCACACCATTTCTCGGAGGGAAAAAAACATCGGATCAAATCGAACGATGCAGTTCCTACAAACAGGAACCCCGGCCCAGAGATCCGACTGCCAATGCCGTGAAAACGGCGACAAGCAATCGCACAAACAACCGCGGCAACACAAAGAGCAACATTCTACACGCTCGCGGTAGGCTCAACAACACAGATCTGCGCCCCCATTATACGACAGATCTGAAACCAGCGGGAGACCGGCGGCGAGATCTTCCGCATTACCCCTACGAACCAAACTTGCAACGAGATCTGGAAATTGCAAGAGAGAAGGAAGTTTCGGCAGGCGCCACCAACCTTCCTGGAGATCTCGGGCGCGCGCGATCTCGCAGCTCCTGCTCCCCCTCTCCTCGACTTCGGGCGGGGTGAAGAAAAAGAGACGAGTGGCTGATGCGGGGGGCGCCTCCGGGCTTCAAGAGGTGGGGGAGGGCAGGGTGGGTGGGGCGGGACCTGGACCCGGTCCACGTGAGCCTGCGGGGATGTTCGCGTGTGGGTAGGAGTCGGTGCACGTGGGACGGGTCCAGGAGATGTGGGCGCGCGCTCCTCGTTTGAAGCTCCAACGTGCAACCGACGCTTCGCGAACTCTTTTTCAGAAAAGAAAGTCGTATGATATGAATATTTACACGTGTAGGCACGCGCATAGAGACGACAGACAGAAAGGTAAAGTTTGGCGAAATTTGGTGAGTTTTGCGAAAGCTCGGAATAAGATGTGCTCTTAACCTTAAACAATTAAATATATGGTCTACTATTCGCTAACATGAGATCTTTTATAATTGGATGTGTGAGAGAGGGAGGGATTGAAAGAGGTATTATTATTCAAGAAAAAAAGGTTATCGTAAGCCAAAGGGGTGTTTGGCTCGAGCGAGCTGAAGTTTAACCTGTCACATCGGATGTTTAGATACTAATTAAGTTTAGCCTGTCACATCGGATGTTTAGATACTAATTAAAAGTATTAAATATAGTCTAATTATAAAATAAATTACACAGATGGAGTCTAATCCGTGAGACGAATCTATTAAACTGAATTAGTCCATGATTTGACAATGTGATGCTACAGTAACTATTTGCTAATGATGGATTAATTAGGCTTAATAGATCCATCTTGCGAATTAGTCTAGAAGTTCTGCAATTAGTTTTATAATTAGCTCATATTTAGTCCTCTTAATTAGCATCCGACAGGACTAACTTTAACCCTGGTATCCAAACACCCCTAAATTATAGTGCTAAAAGTCACCTTACTCATCATTTTAGGAGTCGTAATTATCATATAACCCAAAGTATTTATTTGTTCCATCTAAATTAAGTTATCAGAATCCACTGATTATAAGTGTTGTCTGTGAAATCTTCTATAAATTAGATATCAATACATAAGACTACTTAAAACAGCATCAATACATTTGTTCTAATGCAAAGAGAGATGGTCATATGGACATCTAGACTGTTGTGTTAAACTCTTACAAGCCTTTGTAAATGAGCTCTATGGACTCCAGATTGAGCTTTATTTTCGTTATCGGGAGCATGAAGAAATACTTCATTACTTGCAAACACTTTGGAGCCTGTTTCTTAGGAGCATCTAATGTAGCATGACATTAGCTACCCGAGAACATGAGAAGAGCACGAGAAGATACATTATTTATTTAAAAGAGATGTTACAAAACACAAAAAGAAACAAAATGTTCTTCAACAAAAAGAAACAAAAGGTTCTTCAACTAAAATAACAATTTGGCCTGTGAGATTGGAAATATAAAATTCTTACCCATGTTAGCGAAGGTCTGAAGGACAACAGACATGCAGAGTAACAGGGCAAGTGAGATCCAAACTCCAGCAGGGTAGTATAATGCTGAATCAGAGTCTCAGATCGTATTCAATCCCACGGCCACATGCACATACATGGTAGTGCAACCTTGAATCGAGTTCCCACACATTACAAGCAACAATTTCATATCTAGGTCATGGAAGAGCAGGGCAGCTTCTGCACTAATTCCACTTTATTTCTTACAGATGTACAAATATACAGATAAGGTTACCTCAATATTTTTTTTAAAAAAAAAGGTAAACTTTCCTCTGATGACTGATCCTCATCCTCTCCCTCTAAGCTAAAACTCACTGTTTTCGTTCCATTGTCTGCCTGTCCAAAACAAACTGGCTTCAACGACAAAATGGCAAGTAGATGGTTCACAAGGTCACGCTGAATAAAATCACTCGAGCGAATCTCAAGCCTTCGATCTGTGATGTAAAATATTAAGACTACCATACAAGTCAACCCAATCTGCTCAATACAACAACGATGTTATTTCATTGACAAGGAGAATCTGCGCCATGCTATTCGATTGTTCTGGATATGATGTATAGTTATAGTTTTGAAGGAAATTTCGCAGTGACATTGATACACTATCCTCTACTAAAATAAATAAGATATGCTCCTACTGACACTAGCTAAATCTGTGCTAACACTATAGAAATCAACTCATTGCCTTTTATTTCCTTCCAACGCCTTCTCTACCTCTATGAATGTGTATGCTAAGGAAAACTCCGCAGAAGGGCCAATTTGGAAAGGAACAGAAGGATGTGCTGCCTGTAGATCCTAAAATACGGTCCCAGGAGGGAGGAAACACAGCACATGGGAGTATGCAAAGACTCATCCTTTCTACCCAAGCCTTAGAGAATGAACAAGGCTCTTTCCTAGATTGTTTTCTCCTGGTTTTCTTGTATTAATTTGTCCAGCTCCTTCTGCCCAGTAGCTAGCAGTGTCTTCACCGTGTCAAACGCAGTCAGTTTGATACTGCATGCATATAACAAATTTGAGAGAAACGAACATTTACATGTGCTGTTAAACATGCCACTAGCTATCAGTGTTGGGGAAAAATTTATTGGTAGGGTACCTGCTATTTGGTAAATTTTTTAAAGCATTTGGCACAAAACCTCTGTATAGTCCAATTAGACCATCACGCTCCACAATGCCTGCATTTGCCATTAACAAGAGTTTAAAAAGGTTTGTTTTAACATTCTCATAAAGGACAAAGTAGCAAGCAAGCATGCAAAACTAACAAATAGCATAGTTCACATTGCGAGATCAAGCGAATGTTATGTATTATCCATACAATGCTGCCATATATACCTGGAATAGCATCAAAAATGGTATTGTACGGTGTGCCTTTCATCTGCATTTGTCTTCTAACGGTGTCCAGGGGATAGCACATCAAAGTTGCAAATGTTGCTGAAAGAAGAGCAGTTGCTAAAGATGTTTCTGTTCTGTTCTTGTACTTCTCTGGTACAGATTTCTTCATCCTATAGATGGAAAAAATGCCACATAAAAATGAGATGCAAATATATAGTTTTGAGAGCATCTTTCATGTGCCATAGTATTGATATGCAGTAGAGGGAATCTTACAGGTCAAAAACACAGAAGTTCACGGCAATGTAAGGTGCAATTCCTATAAGAGATGGACCCAACCCTCCGTAGAAAGAGGCCAATCCTTCTTCTCTCAGCATGTTAAGAGCAACCTACAAAGTCATCAGATTATGCTGATTTCCAAAAACAGAAATTTGCATTTACAAGAGTTGTTACCTGAGACATAGTGCTGTGTCCAGATTGAACTGCCAGCCTGAGCCGAAGAACATCCAGTGGGTAAGTAACCTATGAGCAAGTACAAGGACGAAGTTCAGGATCTGCCATAACCAAATAAAAGGCAAAAGCAGAAGCCACATGTATCCAAATTCACACATCTAGCCAAATTAAAAATGCAGGGGCATTTGCTAGTGAGGAAGAAAATAAATAAATTACAAGTGTAGATGTCATGCCCGCACAAGCACCAGCAGCAAGTCTCCCAAATACAGTAAGCTCTCCATCTTTTCTCCGGAAAATTTTCTGAATTCAAAAGAGTAACATTGTAAGGGAGAAAATTGCAAGAATGTAAATAAATTGAGTATACATGTAACAAGGGAGAAATTATGACCTTGTAAACTTCATATGAGAAGAGTTGCACCGCGCTGTAAGGAATTATGCGAATAACCTGGTCCAAATTTACGAAGAATAATCAGCAAGGGCAACAAGATAAACCATGCATGAGCCATAATATGCATGATGGAGAATATCAAGCACCTGTGGAAGGTTGCCTTTCCAGTAACCCTTAAGACCCTCCTCTTTTCCAATGTCTGCAATAGCCTACATGATTACAGATGTATCAGATAACACTGTTATCTAAAGACCAACTTCTAGTATGACCTATGAAAAGAAATAGAAAACTAGCTAATTCTACAAAAGAATTACAAGCTTATTAATCCAAGAAGAAAAAAAGGTTTTATGCACACAATTTATGCCCATCTCAAGGATTAGGATCTCTGATTTGAATAGATCATTAGCACCCATGTTTAGATTCCATAATAACTACTTCACTATAACATTAAATCGGAAATCTAGAGACTAGGCTATAATCTTTAAAGCTGTGTTCAAATAACTATATGAAATCAAAGGCTTCATGAAAAGAATATTAATACAGGACTGAGCACAGTACATATGATGTTAAATAAGGGCTGTTGATTGTATCATTAAGTGTAGATCCGCTTGAACCATGCATGATAGCTTTTCAACAGAGATTTGGTGCTGATCTCTATTTTTGATACACTCATCAATAAGCATGGCCAGGACTCAGAGAAACATCCAAGGACCCATGCAATTGAGCTTTTTTTTAAAAAACAGGTCCACAGTGAGTCCTATCTTAAATTATCCCACCAGTGCCCTTAATCTGAAGTCTCGGGCTTATTTACAGTACTGCATTTGGAACTATAAATTGTCGCTGTGGGATTTGTGGAAGAATCCTCTGAGCTGCCGCATGTTATTTTGCTAGAGATAATCTTTTGTGGCATTGTGCAGCGCATGTAGCTGGAAGGTGCATTTCTGAATGCACAGCATTGCAGTTGCAGCGAAATTAAATTGCGGAAAGGGAGTGATTCATGGCATTGGTACCTCGAGGAATCCAACCCCTTTCTTGGCGGTCTCTCCAGCCACCCGCACGCTGTGCGTCTACAAAGGAGAACAGCGCAACAAAAACCCGTTAGCCACACCCACACAGCAGCGGTAAGTAAGAGGACGAGCGAGGAATCAGAGCGAGATAGTGCGCGTGGCGTGGCGTGCCTACCTGCATGAGTATCTTGACGCGGTCGAGCGGCGCGGTGACGGTCTTGGCTGCGGCGCCGGCGGCGGCCCCCGCGGCGAAGAGCGCGGCGCTGTGGGGCACCAGTGCCAGCAGCGCCAGCGGGTGGCGCACCAGCTGCGCCGCGGGGGGCAGCCTGCGCTCCTTCTTCTTCCCCTTAGCCTCCTCCTCCTCCTTCTCATCCCCCACCGCCGCCCTCCGCTCCCTCCCCTCGCCGGCCCGTACGACGACCGCCTCCTCCACCGCCTTGGCGACGGCCGCCGCGGCGTCCCCCCCGCCCTCGCGGACGGAGAGCGAGGCGAAGGCCGGGACGCGGGGCCCCGCGCGCAGGAGGACGGCGTGGCTCCGCGGCGGGCGCCACGAGTCGCATGCCTCGACCCGCCGCCGGCTGCTCATCGGTGGGACGGACGGCGGAGGCGGTGCGCGCGCGCGCGGTGCGTGGATCTGCGAGCCCGCCCGCGGGAATCGGGCGTGAGATGGAGGAAGGAATTGAGCAGGCGAGGCGAGGGAAGTGGGGGAAGAGAGGGGATAAGGAGGGCACAAGGATATGTCAGTGGCGCGGCGCGGTTAGTTAAGTGCGACGGTGCGGCCGCTTTATAGTCAGGCTTCATGGCGTGTTTCTTTGTTTAACTTTTTTTTTTCGAAGAAGTGTTTATTTGTTTATACCCATGCTTAACGCCTAATCAAACCAGATCTTCGAGGGAGAAAAGGCTAATCAAACCACACCACAGCAGACAGCACGCGTGCATCTCCGTTTTGGAGCGGCGGGGGAGTGCCGTGCGAGTGAACCGGACCCAGCTTTCGGTGTCGACGGTTTCCGCTACACCTTGTGCTATCTCGCAAAAGTGCACGGCAGGATGAGGAAAAGCTTTGCAAATGTGTATCTTTGCGTCCTGTCTTGGGGGCAACCTTTCTCGTTTTTTGGTGTTGCTCGCCGTCTCCTTTCTTTCTCTCTCAGACCGTGACGTTACCCACGCGAGAGATTGTTGCGGGACAAGGTGTTAGGTTTAGTTCACGTCAAAAATTGATGGTGAGGAAGCAAAATATATACGTGGAGCAGCCCTCACCCATCATGCTAGTTTTTTTGTTTGAGTCACACCTGAGACCGTGTTGTTATGGGCTCCGATGTACTGGTGGGGCACCGGCTCGTGGGTATAGCGAGTCGGGTCAGAATCCGCTGCGTACTCTAACACAAGCTACCTCGATTTGGGCGGCGGCATAAGGTTTGATTTGGCATGTCGAGTGGCACAAGGTTTGATTTGGCATGTCAATTTCCGGCAGAACAAGCTCACTGAGGGTATGATTTACCGACCAGAGGAAAGCCTATTTTTAGCTAGCTAAGTTTAATCTTGAGTGGGGCTATTTGGATCCACTTAGCTAATTTAGCTAATTGTTACCATGCTATCCTCCGGTGGGACTCACACGTAAGACAATCTTATCGTCTCTCTCAGCTCATCCTTCTCCCTTCTTCCTCTTCGTCTGCCTGAGCCAAAAACCGAGCGAGCGGTTGGCATCGCCGCTGCTGCCGCTCACCGCCACCTACACGGCGTGCTGCCTCACCGTCGGCCGGGAGGACCTCACCTCCGCCGATTGGGCCACCACCACCCGCTTCTCAACACCATCAATCTCCTCAATGGAACTTCGACGCCTTTCTCTCCAAGTTGTAGTCCCAGATCCTGCCCCCATCGCCATTGCACCCGGTGAGAAGGGCAACGGCGCGACCTGCAGCCCCAACCCGTCACCGTCCTCCTCCTCCACACCCAGCCCCAGGCGCATAAGGACGCCATTGGCCGGGGCAGCATCACCATCTTCACGCCCCACAACAGGGAGGGTGCCCGCGGTGGCGGCGACTACCACTCCATGGCCGTCGTAGCCACTTCCCCGCAGCCACGCGACGACGGTGGCCGGCGGGGTGGGGGCGGCGTGTGGGGAGGGGTGACGCGTGCGGGGAGGGGAGGCGCGCGGGGAGGCGGAGCCGGAGGGGGGTGTTGAGGCATTTAGTGCGCCAATTCGTGAACCGCAAGCACACGGATCAGTTGTACATTTTCCCTTAGAGTATTCCCCCAAGGTTTATCATTACGTGGAACAAGTGGATTGTTGGCTCTCATTTTATACCAATCTTGCTAACGAAACTGAGTGTATGTATTGTGTAGAGAGACAGACTAAACTAATAATAGAGATTGAGGCAATATAGCAAAGGTTAATATAAGATAGGAGATTGAGATAGATATAAGGCTAATCCCAGTGGGAGTTTCATAGAGGTTTCATGCACATTAAATACGGTGACACATCAGTATATGTGATGACATGGCATGGTAGTTATGAAGTGAGAGAGGGAAGGAGTTTCATCAGGATGAAACTATGTATACACTGTTTCCAAGACTATGAAACCTATTGAAACTTGCATTAGGGGCTATAGAGTTTCATTTCATCTAACCATATCCAATCACATGCCTCACAATTAAATGTCATGGGCATCCTATGAAATCGTAAAATGAAACCGTGCACTGGGACTTCCTGTTTCATTCATGAGAATACATCTCATGGGATGATGTGGCGTCTTTGGAAACAGTGCAACGAAACCTTGCACTGGGACTAGCCTAAGTGTTCCCTCCCTAGGATCTAGATTCACAAGAATATGCATCTACTACGCAGATGGATGCTACCCTCACTAGTTATCACAGTGGTACGTGCTCGCTCGGCCTTTTCCCCACTACATATTGTCACTACGCAGGGATAATCAATCACCTCGCTCACACACACTATATCGAAGCATCCGCAGAGTTAAGCTAATCACCACGATTACCAGAAACTCTACTAACAACATTTGTTGTACAGGATAGAGATCTCACATATGTAAACAAAGCATTGCAATGACATAGACCATGATGCATTATGGGCATAAAGAACATGTAGAAGTTACACATCAAGGATCATATCAACCCTAGGGATGAACAGAGGTTTTACCCTATGATCTTACACATGTTGACGAATAAAGAGGCCAAGGAGCACCTGGAGAACACCTTGACTAAAAACGAAGACGAGGGGAGGCGCGAGGGACTCAGGCCGATCGGCCTAGGGGTTTCCTCCCTTCTCTGGAGGTCCTCTGATCAGATATAATTCCTATTTCTTCTCTTTGTTGAAAGTCCTTGGTATTTATAGTTGGCGGCGTCGGTTGGGGTGCCTTTGAAACCAATTTAATTTTTAGGAAAAATAACCCTAGGAATATCGTGGGCTTCCTCCTGGTGAAAGGGCGCGACGATCGGTGCCAGAAATGGACCAGGCCAATCAGCCTAAATCCCTCTGGGCCGATCAACACACCCTTTATTGGCCTCCAATGCCCGAGCACTTCATACGAAATTTTGTAGATCTCATCGAGCCATGCAACTTCCCATGTAAATTCACCCCAATCAAAGTTCGAATGAGGAAGATATGGCCTGTGCAAGTTTCAACTCCTCCTGCAGGCTTGCAGTTCAATGTTTGTGTTTGAACTTTTCAATATCCAAAGTCCGGGATTTTACAATATGATCCAAAACACAACACGTATGCGAATATGGGGTTATTTCAGGTGCCAAGTGGCAGGTTAGTATAGGAATATGCCTGAAAACACTAGTTAAATGGTACTAAAAGTGTGTCAATAACGAGCGTCAACAAGGGAGCGCAGGGGGGGCGGAGCAGGTGGCGACCGGGGCCGGTGTTGGCGAACCCAGCAAGCGGCAGTCCCCCTGGAGGGAGCGGCGGGCATCGGGACAGGCTGTGCGGGAGGGGATTTTCCCGAGGAGAAGTGGAGGGGGAGAACATATCCGGTGCTAGGTGCTACCGTGCTAAAAAAAAGGATAGCACCTAAACCGGTGGATAAAAAATCATGCAAAAATATGAATGGATAGAGCATATAAACATCTATCATCGTGCAAAGTTTGATGTTGAAAAAAAAATTGTGCAAAGAGAAAAAAAAGAGAAATCAACACTTGAATAGTTGCGTGTGCAACTGTTCATAGCTGATCCGCAACCCACAACTATTCGAGAGCTGATTTCTCTTTTTTGTTGCTCCTTGCACAATTTTTTTGTTCAACACCAAACTTTGCATGATGATAGATGTTTGCATGCGCTATACATTTATATTTTTTGATGAATTTTTATGAAACGGTTTAGGTGCTACCATGTTTGGTAGCACAGTAGCACCATAATCCGCAATAGCACTTGATGTGCTCTCAGTGGAGCAGTTTAGCTGGTTTAGTTGGATTGGAGTAGCTAAAGAAATCTTTAGCCAACTAAAATTTAACTAAGTATTGTTTGGATCTATAGCTGCTAAATTTAGCCAGTTAAACTTTAGATGGTGAATCCAAACAGGATCTAAGAGTGGCAAAGGCAAAGGAATACTTGAGCCACTTGAGCCAGCCTTCGCTGTACAGCAGCACAGGACATCTAAATTAGCCTTTATTTTTTGCTTGAGGAAGAGAAATTCTTGCCAATTTAAGATTATAATCCACGTGGATTATATAATCGTATTATTGATTATGGGTATTTAGGTAAACGATCATTTTAAAACTTAAAAGTAGTTTATTCAAATTATTTATTGTCCCAATGTAATTTTAGGATGTTCTTTTATCGCACTGCCCTTTAATCCAGGAGGGAAACAAGGACTAAAAGTCCACAATAGCTACCGACGGCGACGCCTAATCATCTGCCCAGGAACCAAGCACGCGCACAAAAATGAAAACAAATGTTAGGATTGGAGAAAAGGGAAGTGCAGCGCCAGCATCAGGTCCACTCGTACGTGCATTCGGATCAAAGCAGACAGAAAATTTGAAAGGGCGCATTCTGACTACTAACTACTGAGCTTAACCGGTCCGACTGCGCATTAAACATTAAGTATGCGATTTTCTTCTATATTAATACTAAAAGTCATAAAGTAGCGCATATTATCAGTACGAAACTAGTATTTCATAACGAATGTGTTGGTACCACCTTCACAGTTTCTACGCATTGATATGATCGAACCGTACGTGTTTGATCATGATTCATATCTGCAAAGGACAAGTTCCTTTTTCGTCGGTGTACCAAGAACCTGTATGTTAAGGCGGATGACGTTTAAAAATTATTAGGTACGCTTGTGTGGCCGGACTCGGTGGAGAGATTAGTGATTAAAAAATGAATCGAACAGAGACAAGTCACCAAACAGTCTAGTAGGCAGGCACCAAGTTTTCTTAATTATAATTGAACTATGCCACTCAGTTTCATTTTTTTAAAAAAAAGAAAGGAGCTCAGAGAGACAAGGAACGAGCTAGAGTCGTGCCATGGAAATCTACACTACACAGGCCCCCGTTCTAGAGTTCTTGCTGATGGTCTGCCTGTTGACAAATCCCCATACATTCGGATCATCTCCTCCCTCTGCATCGCCCAAAAAGATGGCAAACTTAAATTCTCCAAAGAATCGACAAAATACAACGAGTTATCATCAGCTGTTCAAATTTCATTCTTTCTAGAAGGAACACTGGTAACATGAGTTAACCTACATATATATATCCATCTGCTTCAGGTTCCATTACCGAGAGTTCTAAACTGAACAGAGTCCAAAGCATTTCACGCGCGGCCAACTTCTGCCTGTAATCTTCAGTCCTCCGCCGCGCGCAACATCTCTTCTACTTTATAGACAGGGTAGCAGGGAACGCCTCCTCAACCTCGGTCAACCTGCTCCCAGCCGTCTCTGCCTCGAGCGCGTCGATCTCGTAGCGCACCTCCTCCATGTGCTCGTTTATGCTGGTCACGGCCTCCTGCACGCCCTGTATGGCCTCCTTGAGGGCTGCGTCATATTCTGCATCCGCCTCGGCATCCTCGGTGCCGGCAGCCTCCGTGATCTCCTTGACGTGCACGCACACATGCTGGGTCACGCTGCGTGACCTGCAGTCCGCATGGTTCACCAGGCGCTCTGAAGGCCGGCCCGCTTTCTTTAACACCTGAATCTTCGCTGTCTTCAGGAATCAGGGAACCCAGACAGGACGACAAGAGACATAACTGATCAACAACCGAAGAAAAAGAAAATGACAATACAGAAGAAATATAAAGTAGATGATGGAAACAAAGTTGCATTTTCAACTTTGCAAGCAAAAATTAGCCCTACATTCAAATTAAGGCCAGTACCATAGGTGAATCAGTTAAAGCACCCACATAACTAGAAAGGGTTGCTGGTTTAGTAGTTAGACTACGACACAATTTGGTGGTGCTATAGTAGGGGTCTAAAAGGTTAATGTAGCTACCAGGTGCAATAGGAAGAGGTAGCAAAACTGGAATACTATCATTCAAAAAACAAACAAGCCTTGCCACTTTAACAATTCAATGAATACCAACTTATATTGTAATACAGGGAGTTTTAAGTTGGGAGCATTTTGAACTTAACACGTGTGCCACAATGAATTGTGACCGTCTGTGTTTCGCGATAAATAAATAAAAGTAAAAAGGGAAAGGGCGTAAACTTAGTTTCCTTTAGCGTTTGGTCAAAAAATTGGCTTGGATAAAGCATAAGAAACCTGACTAAGATCTCTTATATGCTAAAATTCCTACAATCATGGTTTTTCTAGGATAAATGAAATGTAAAAACGCACCATTGATGTTTTAATATGAAACAATAAAGTTTTCACTCTAGAGCTGAATGCATGAACTCTAATTATTTTAAGGAAGCATTATTTCACGGTCCATGGAAGACAGAACCTTACAATGTGCCCAAGATAGCTTACCAAATGCAACTTCTCTTTCTCATGTGCTTGAACACCCTTCAGTAAATCGGCAAGATCACTACGACAAAAATCTGGCATTGAGAGGAGGGAAATCACTTCAAGGACCTGAGGGGGGCAAAAACTATTAGATACAGGATATTTTTATGGATATGAAGAACGTGAGTCAAACAGAGCTAACTTGTTTCGAGCAATCGTTGAACTCCGCTGTAATATTTCCACACAGCTGTTGATAAGCTAATTCACCTCCATTAGCCATATATTCAGAAAACCCCCTACAATATTATTACAAGGACTTTAATGACAAAACAAAATGGTAGGATTAGATAGAATAGTATTGTCATTAAGTACTTTTCACACAAAGATATGCTAATGCAGCACCAGAGTTGCAGATGAACATTTAGGTTGTGTGTCGAAATCAAGTGACCCAAAAACAACACCTACGGTTTAACTTTACTGCAAAAATACACTAACCAAAGTACCAAACAACCACATTCCTGGTTATTAGCAGAAAAGAACGGTGATGTGGATCTTCAACTTACCACTTGAACCGTTCTAACATGAAAACATAATGATAAATAGGAAAAAATCATTTTGCTATTATTCCTCGATTCCTTTGTGAATATCTTACACACCAGGGGGCTAAATTAACTTTGTAGTGGCTGCAAAGCAAACATATTTTAGGCCAGATCAACAAACACAAGAGTAAAACACTAATGCAGAGACAGACCACCTGACCTCTTCGTCAATGCATCTGAACATTATAAAATACTATGTTGGAAAGTGTACATACATATTGGAATTACTGAACAATATTCAGCAGCAGTCCTGATGGAAAAGGGTGGCAATTAAAATTATGATGACGCATCCAGCACATACTATTGAATCACGTATGCTTCTTTTAATATCACAAGAAAGACAATAGCTTGTGTACAATTGGTAGTAGAACAAAATGTAAATGGGCCTTAGAGCATCTCCAAGAGTGCCTAAACAATAGACTTCCAAAAAAATAGTTTTGGGACCTTTCTAAAAGATATTGGGAGTTAAAAAAGCACTTTTCACCAACAATTCCCAAAATCAGTTGCTAAAATACTTTAATTGCTACCACATTGTCTATACATGGGGCCACCCTCCATGGGCCAAAGGAAAAATAACAAAATTTTTCGGTGAAAAAAAATGTTCCTGCAGGAGAAAAAAAGGGGGCGACATTTTTTTCCCGTGGGGATAAAAGAAAAGCAGTGCCATGTCGCCTTTTACGCAAAAATCTCGCAGATTCGGAGTGGAGAGGGAAGGTGGAAATTTGGCTCCGGATTGATCTGATAATGGACATGCCAAAAAATTGGGAACGGAATTGGACCACTGTTGGAGCATTATTTTTCACCTTCTTACCCAAAACTAGTTTTTGGAAGTATTTATTGGGCACTCTTGGAGATGCTCTTATCAAATATCCCGACGGCTGAGAATACTGTTAATCAAAGAAAATTGATCCTTTTAAATTCATTCATCCCTTCCCCTTTCAAATTTCTTCCAAGCTCACATGGCACAAAATATCAAACTTTGGATCTGAAGAATTTTAGGCATATTATTATGGCCTATGCTTTGAATGAAAGAGGCAAGAAAGTAAAAATCCACTCAATGCACAATTGACAACTTCAGAGATTTCAGTACTAAACTTCCTAATAAGTCAAAGCCAGGACCTTATTGCAAATGTGACAGCGGACCGGTGAAACCATGAATTTACCATATTCAATTCTTTGAGATTTCTATTTCATGAGATCATCAAGGTTTACAATGTTGCTCTCTTGCAACAAGCTCGAAGCATGAATTTTGCTACCAGTCCAGTGGATAACTGATGAAAATCAAGTATGGAAAAGTTCAAGAGATGGCTCTACAAGTCCTAAACCATAACAGACTTCAATACATAGTGCAAGGATCGTAAGTTCAAAATTTGAACCACGATCCACTAAAACTAAACTAGCACAACTACTGTAACAGCCCCAGCAAATAAACTCAAATCCAGAAAGTGCACCAGCAACAAAACCTAAAAAGACAAACACAAGAAAGTGGCCTCAGTGCAAGGATGCCAAGAAACAACATATGTGAACTAAAACAACCAAAATCACTAGCTAAGATGGCAGGAGCACAGATGTCAGCAACACGATTGGGATCAGCTGATCACAAGCCAAAAAAAGAGGTGAAGAAATTTAGGCACAAGTTGGGCCAGAAATTTCCTGCTTCTGGAAGAAATTGAACTGTTCCAGATGAAGCTCCAATAAAGTTTCTGCGTCCCATACAAATCCTAGAACTCAAATCACGAACCCCTTTCTTAACTGGATGCACCCTCGTTTGTTACCGCCAAGCAAATCGTACACAGCTAATCGAATGAAACAAAATCATATAAGAAAGTCCAAGCCCAATCTGCCCTACAACACTACATAATCCAAACAGTCTTAGCTCATCACCAAAAATCTCTAGTAATATAATAGCGTTAGGGTTTTGGTAGGAAACCGGAGTGGCACGGCCGTGCCGGAGCACGACAGCGGTACCTCCGTAGCGTGGAGTAGGCCTCGGCGCGGCGCTGCTGCACGGCGAGAAACCCGCGGAGGAGGCCCGCCACCGCGGCGGCGCCCCGCCCCTCACCGGCGCCGGCCTCCGTGTCCATGGCGGCGTCCTCGGCGCCTGCCGCAGCCTGTTTCGGGTGGTCCTCCGCCATGTGGTCGCCGTTGCACGGCTGCGTCTCCGCCATGGCTTCTCCCCTCGCCTCACGAGGAGTACTCACTTCCCTCCTCACCTTTTATGTCTCCTCGCCGTTGCCTCTGGACGGCGGCGCACGATTTGGATCCAGAATCGGAGAGAGGCTTCAGCGTCAACTAGAACCGGAGACGCTTTAGGTATGTCAACTAGAATAGGATTCGGATCGCCGGCGGTTAAGCAATCTCTCCCCAGCCTTCTACTCCTCGCCAAAGACAGGGACTCAACTTGGAGCAGTGATAATCCCATGTTGCATTTGGTGCAAAAATGCAAATTATAAAATTCCACGAAATCAAGTTTCGTGCTAGTTTCATGTCCCACGCCGTGTCGATACAGATAATCGATGTTTCGATGATGGTTCATGAGAGCATGTCGAATGTTTTTCGCTGCTGTGGTCATCGCCAAAGACGTTGATCAAAGTCCCATCTCCCATGTAAGAAGGGATACAGCCCAGCACAATCATGCAAAGATTCATGTAGCGTGAAATTCCCAGATGGCATTGCGTGGTTAAGTGAATCAGGCTGCAAGTATACATGTAATGATGTAATACATTCCCAATTAAGTCAGCATAAGAAATTCAAGATACAGCATCTGGTTACAGTCAGATTCCTCTATACGCCGCAACTGCAACAGCATGCCCTGTGGAGGAGCCGGGCGTGACATGTTCCAGCAAACAAAACAGCAGAATTTCCATCAATCCACCTGCATCTATTACCGTTGAAGCTGAAGCACCACTAGCACGCCTGCCTCCCTTGGTTCTTGCGGGCAACACTCCCCTGGTCTGAGAATTGAACGGATTGCCGGCCTTGTCAGCTTACAGAAGAGAGCTTTCTGCTTCTATATGCACAATTAGGATGCGTGCCCTTCTTACTTACCTGTCTCAAATGCAAAAATGAAACAACACTACAACAAACCGGCCATAGAAGCATCAGATCTGAGAAATAATCAAGTGATACTGGATCATCCATGGCACATACTGTCTACAACTACGCAGCCACTTCAACAGTATGGATCCTATCAAAGTATCAATCACCATACCACAACTACTAAACAACTTTATTCGACTGCCTTAGAATGAGGATAAATTGTGGTAACAATGCACTTAAAAGCACTACCGATCTCCCAGGGAAATAACAGCGTGAAATAGCACATTGCAAAGGGAGAATTAGATCTGTGCCCAGGGGCAAAGCCAAAACAAAAGAGCATCGGGGTCTTAGGCAGAAGAATACGGGGTCATACTGAATAATTACCAACTAGATACAGTGATTTGCTACTGTTTTCTCTAAAATCGTCAGGGTCGGCGGACCCCGATGAAAGCCTGAGCTCTGCCCCTGTCTGTGCCATTGTGCTTTATTATGGTATATCCATATTTGCATTGATTTGGTTATTTAGACACATACCACCACCCACTGCCGAACCAATTTCAGTGTCAAAACTTGCTTGGTTGATGCAACTGGAAACTTACAGGACTGGAAACTTACAGCTGTGGCATAAAGAGAACAAGTTTTACACAGTGCTGGCATGAGTCTAAACATTAGAAAAGCAATGGCAAATATCAAAACCAAAATTGGCACAACAACAGACCTATGTTTCTCCATTCCTAAGGGCTGGTAGTATATTACTGGAAGCAAGGACTATACCGACTCTTCAAGTAATAAAAAAAATCACACAGCGTGGCAATGCCACAACCTGTATCAAAGCTTAAATAGTTGCAAATTCCCAATTCAAGCAATAAGAAACAAGAGTTTGGTGGCTAGAAAACATCTTCAGAAACATTCCTAAGAGTTCAGGGTTAACACGACAGACAGTTGCTCTTATACAATTCTAATCAAGTATATGATGCCTTCATTGTCATAGTCACAACTCACAAAGAGGTGTTCTTATGTGGTCATGCAGAGTATGACAAATTGGCAATGGCCCTGCACTTCTAAAAAGCAATGAGATGTATAAAACAGAGGCTTCCTTTGTCAACAATGCATAATTGGTCCCTGCAAAGTCAGATGGCATACACTGGTGTGCAGTCCATAATCAGTTCTACAGTACAGAGAATAAAACAGAAAACTTTCCTGAGACTCTTAGTCTCTACATGATAAGCCAAAAGAAATACTAACAAGACACAGGCTGCTGATGAAATGCTAACAGGACACAGAAAGCAATTTCATACAAGCAAAACAGCAAATGAAATTTGATCATCCCCATTCCCCAGATAAACACCAACACATCTGGATTAAGTATAAGGATTTGGATGAATTCTGAGTGGCAATAAGAGGGAGAAAATGCTGCACAATGAGGCTCCTCCAAAACCATAGATTTGTCACGTCTGATAATTATTTCCAAAATTTATCAGACTACAGGTAGTATCTCACAGGATTACACCTTGGCTTCACGATCAGAGTGTTATTTATGCAGGATCATCAGTGCAGAAATACCAGGCAACAAAAATAGAGAAAGTGCTTCATCAACATGTAGTAGCCCCTTTTTAAAATATAATCATAAAACACTTGAATAGGCAAATATTCTCTATAACCAACCTACGAGTTTATCCAAAATAAAGCACATTACTTACAAAGTAAGAAGGATCACTTCCTCAAAACAAGGAGTGTATCCACCTGTGTTTAGAAATAGAGGCATTGCCTCAAAATTAGGATGGTAACTGAAACGGCACTTACCAATGTCCAATGCAGAGTATAAATTATGCTTAAACGTGACACCAGCGGGTTTATCATACATAAAAAAGTGAAAACAAAACAATAGTTGAAATCCACATGAAATCATTTACAATAGTCTCGCAAGCCACAAGGTAGACTTTTAAAAACCGCATAAAAGAACACGAAAACATTATTGTCTTTAAATACCACAGTGCTTTAAATCCACTTGTCTTTTACAATAGTCTCGCAAGCCACAAGATGGCCTTTTGAAAACCGTACACAGAAAATACGAAATAAGTAATGTCCTTCAATACCGCAGTTCTTTAAATCCACATGAAGTCTTTTACAATAGTCTTGCAAGCCACAAGATGGCCTTTTGAAAATCTAAATAGTTGTACAAAGCACTGTTTCATTTTTGAAACGATAGGTGGAGGAAATCAAGGTTCCTACGAAAACTTTGACCATAAGTGTAATTGAGTAGCCAGAATCAGCTTTAAAAAGTTTATAAGTGCCAAGCAGGGACATGTAGAATCATCTGGCCACAGTAAAATAGTTATAACCATCCTGTCAAGTAGCAAGATAGATAAAAATAAGTGAAACAATTCCCAAAGCTAGTATTTGTGTACGCAACAAAGATAACCTTTCCAATAAAACAAAAACTGCGGTTTTGCTGTCTGGACTGTCAGTTCAGAACAAGCAACACAAAATAGGTTACAGGGTCAACGCAGACACTTGTATGCATGTCAAACAATATTAAGTGCAAAACCGAGTCCCGTGAAAACATTAGGATTTGTCATGAGTCCAAAATGTATGCTTGCACAGGGCATACGAAAATTGCTTATCAAGCATACTGTATGCCAATAACTGAACTAATATATTACAATGCAGGTTACATGTTGAATGCAGGGAACACTGAACAGCAAAACTGAATCACATAAAAATGACAGGACTTGTCACAAACCTCAAATATATGCTTGCAATTGGTAATGACCTATCAAGGATACTGTACAATCGGACGATTAGCCTCTAGCTAATAGCACAGCTAGCCCACATGCGGAAAATGGGATGATAACAGGCAATTATTGAAAAGACCTAGATGAAGACGGTAACAGTTTTTAAGTCGTGATTGCAAATTGGAAATACTCTAGCCCTGACTTAGCAGCAGGCCTGCAGTTTCAAAAAAACTAAACATGAAAAGATAACTAAATGTTCTACCAGGGGCATGCTAATTTTTATTTTTTATCATGAATATATGTTTAGCATGGAAACATAATATCTAAACTAGAAAACAATGTAAACGAAAGGTTATTCTTAAACGGCAATGATAGTGTTGAGTATAATATTTCTATAAATGCAAAACTAACTTCTGTTCCAAAACAAGTAAAAATGCGAGACATGAAACTGAAATAAGAAGTATCTGTAGCTTCTGGCAGTTAGGGTACATCCACCTACCAAATCTTACCTAATGGCCCATGTAATTTCTTCCAGGCCCCCCTGGTGCACTCCCATACCCACCAGAACCACCATAGCCACCCAAATAACCACCTTGCATCCCTGGCAGACCGCTACCACCCAGTGCTCCAGATGCCCCCTGCGGAGGCACCCCTCCATTAGCACCAACTCCCAGAATGCTATTCAAATTCAGCCCAGCCCCCTGGGAGGCAAGCAAAGCTGTCAAGGCCTGCCCCAGAGCAGGATCCACCCCTGGAGCAGCAGCAATACCTCCCGGCATTGAAGCCAAGCTGGGAGCCAAAGGTGACATCGGCTGGCCAATACCAACGCTTCCGGGCAGAGAATGACTAGTAGCTCCATAACCAGCAACCCCCTTGCTCCCACTTGAAGCCCCAGCACCGTAAAAGCCTCCATGCCCTCCTATTTTGTTGGACTTTGGTCCATCAATTGCCTTCTGGCAGTGCAGCACAACTCCCTCGAAATGCTTATGCGGCTCCTCAAGAGCCTTCTTGGCACTCTCAATGGTCTTGTAGACAAAAAGAGCAAATCCCTTGGGTTTCCCAGTGACCTTGTCAAGACCCAGCGGACCCTCCTCAATCTCACCATACCTTGCAAAGAATAGAAACAGTTTCTGCGGGTCGATATCTGCACCAACATTGCTGACAAATATCTTGCGCTGGGTATACTCTGACACAGGCGGCAGCTGCAACTGAGCTGGGGCTGGCACAGGGTTGCTGACCGCACCTCCAGCCGGGACAGGGCCCACAGAGGCGAGCTGGCAGGCAGTGTTGCGGTTCCCAATCTTCTTCTGGGGCTCGCGGAGCGCAGCACGGGCGCCCGAGCGGTGGCGGAAGAGGATGAACCCGTACCCCTTGCACTTGCCGGTGTTGCGGTCGGTGACGACCCTGAGGTCCTCGATCTCGCCGTAGGGGGTGAACGCCTCGGTGAGGGTGTCGGCGGTGGCGTCCCAGCCGAGGCCGTGGACGAAGATCTTCCGCTGAGCCGGGTCGGCATCGGCCACGCGCCGGACGGCGCTTCGCACGTCGCGGTGCGCGACGGCCGCGTCGCGGAGCAGCTCGACGAGCTGGTCCTTGGGGAAGGAATCCAGCAGCGCCTGGATCGAGGCCGGGTCACTCTCGCCTTCGCCCGCCTCTTCTTCGTCCTCCTCCTCCTCCTCCTCCTCAACCTCTACTTCCTCCTCGACCTCCACCTCCTCCTCGACCTCCACTTCCTCCTCCTCTTCCTCCTCCTCGCCGCCCGCCATCTGGGGCTCCTCCTTCACCGCCGCGACGGGGGCGATGACCTCGGATAGGCCGGCGGCCCTAGCGGTGGTGGACTTGGCCGCGGTGGCCGGGGAAGCCTTAGCGGCTGCCGCGGGTTTGGTCTCGAGCTTCCGCTTCTTGCCCATGGCGAGGTGGCGGCGGAGCGAGATTTTTGCCGGGATTGCTGGCTAGGGTTTCGACGGGTAGAGGGGATGGGAGGATGGGAGATGGGTGGCGATTGACGAATGAGGACGACCACGCCGCCGTGGCACGTGGACGCGACTAGTTAACGGCGGCGTCAGGGCGGGCTGTCGTCACTTGCCTTTTCGGCGTTCGCACAAATCACGGCAAAAGCACTGGAGCCAGCGTCGTGGGCCTGGAATCATGGAATAAAAGCCCAACAGACTGGCCTTGTCTTCCTTAGACGACGACTGGGGGTGGGGAGAGAATAAGAAAGACAGAAAACTTGCTGTAGTGTTTGATATTTTGTTTGGAAACATTAAATCGTGTGTACAGAATTGTTTTTGAAAGATGTTTTCATGATCTCATGAATTGTTCGATCTTAATAGTTGTTGGATCTTATTAAAAAAATTATAGAAAATAGCGATCAAGTACACACATTAGTTTGACCGGAGAAATAGCCTCATGTTGGCACAGCCGCGCAGGACAAGGAAGCTGCGTCAACACCCACAATTTAAATACAAAAGACAGTCTTGCAACATGATTCTCATGATTACCAGGTAGAAGATTTACAGACTCCGAGATGTGCAACATAAACAGGTGATAAAATCACTAAACAGGATGGAACCTAAAAGTAGCCTTCACGCAACTATTTTCTTCCAAAGTTACCCATTTAACATTCAGTTAGGCGCTCTTGCTTCAAAGCCTTCATTGGTCAAAGTCGGAGGCACCAAAAAAGGAGTAATCTGGATCTGCAGATGATCCAAGTAGAGGAATGTACTCTGAACCTCTCACATGAACACTGAAGCAAGCTGAAACACAAGCATACACAAAGTTAGACGTTTCCAAGCAAATAATGATTAACTTTAAACAAAAATGCAGGCAAGCAAGATATTGCATGTGTCTGGAAAAGAAATACAATAATAGCGACATTCAAACACATGCCTAAGAAGATGATGACATCGCAATTCACAAATCTGGTAATCCTTTTCAGAAAGAAAGTGCAAAGGATCATCCTTTCGAAAAGATAGCCTCGATGTGCATCTTCAACTCAGTGCACCCAATGTCAGGTTCAAATATTTATTTATTTTTCTTTTATTTTCTTTTTGAGATGGAAAAAAACTTCCATTATGCACCAGTTCCAGATAAATTGTTGGAAAGCAAAACATTTACCAAGTCAGGCTATCTGTACTAAGTCAGTTTTGTTTTTTATTAAAAAGATGAACAAAATAAAAAGGAGGTGTCTAGGATAACACTAGTCAACAAAGATATTTGTTCTTAAAAAATCTAAGCATAAGGGGTCATTAAAAAAGCGCTATTGAAGAGTTAGAAGCAGAAGACAGTAAGACGGGCACAATAAGAATCAAGTAATGATACAAATTAATCCAGGTAAATGATAATATAGGCAACAATTCCCTACCTCTTTGCTACAGCTATGTTTATAAGACTAAATTCCAATGTTCATTGGACACAGTGGGTGACTGAGGACCCACACAAATTCAAACAGGTAGCAAGAAACAACTTTAGTGGGCATTTCATGTTGTGTTTTTCCTTCATAAATGTGCAAGTCTAAAACATCAAATAAAAAAGAAAAGGAGGCAGCAGTATATATCACATATTCACATATATAGCTGGCATAAGCTTCTAAAATGCAGCAAATTCACACACAATCCTCTTTTTTCTTAGTTCCTCTTGTTAGTTAGTCAGTATCAGCACTCAAGATAGATCCCATATTCCAAGATATACAACCTAGTGCGTGATGAAGGGATCAGTAAGCTGTAAGCTATATAGTATATGCAGCTTAAGTAAAGGCAAATGTATTTTTTTAGTATCATCTCCTAGTCGAGGTGTTCCTGATGTTTTCTCAAACAAGGTTATAGACGACAAATCACAATATTAATATTGTTGGGCATAAAGGAAACAATACCATTCTCGATTTTCACAACACTTTGCAGCATAACCTCCATTTTCTTCTTCATCTCATTATTGTCATCCATTAGAGGCACCACAAGGGTCAGCTCCCTGTAAATGTCACGTACAAATGCACATATCTTTTTTGCATATTCCACCTCCCCATCAGATATTCGGCCTATCGCAAGCCTCATTAGCTCTCCTGACAAATCAGCAACCTAAGACATGGTGAATGCAGAAAACAGTTAACAGGCTTCAAATGGAAGAGTGAGAGCGGATTTAGCAGAGTTGGATTACAGATGTACAAGTGTATTTACCCCTAAAAGATAGTCAAGCACATTTATCTGTAAGGGCTCAACAGATTTATCACTTAGTGCTAGTAAAGAATCATTGATTTCAGCAAGAGTTAATAGAGTGCCAGTCTTGCAAAATCTACACAGCGTTGCAGCTTCAACATATTCTTGTACCTGCAAAAGTCACAATAAGTATATAAGATCTGTTACAGCTTATAAAAAAATGTAGAAGAGTAAAGTTGGTACTAACACCAAAGGTGTAGGCCCTTCTCAGCTTCCAGAAGTCAGTTCCTTGTAATTCTTTTACTAACTTTCCAATGTACTGGTTAACCACTGCAGCAAGATCATTTTCTGCCTTGCACAGAACCTCTTCCTTGTTAACTTTACTGATCCTGAAACAAATCAACAGTTTATTAATGCTTATGAAGTGTAACAGCAAAGGAACTGGTAAAGCAGTTACACGACTTTGGTTATGATGAAGCCTTTTGCTCAAAGCCTCGAAGAGCTTCTTGAGATGGAATATATTATTCTTCAGTGCTATCACTATCAGCACTCAGCAACATGAAAAAAAATCACAACAATTAAGGATAATTACACATGAACAACTCGCAGATTAACAGCTAATCATTGAAATGTGACTTCAATGAATTCCCGGGCATATATACAATTTACCAAAACATGTTCTGCAGTGTAAATTAACTTTCAGCTAAAATCCTGATTTCAATAATCTTCATTTGAGGAAAACTAATGCTCCAAACTGCTTAGCTTATGTGGACATCTTGATTGAACGTACAGTGAAGATTTAGCAGCACAGGGTAGATTTTGCAAAACCAGAGCATGTTTATACAGTAAGGCAAACAAAATTCAATTTGTACATAGACATACTATATGGCTAAAGATTTGATATACTTCTACATTATTGGTCAAGGTCCATAGTGATTAAAGTGACTACAAATCAAAATCTCCACCAAGAAAATGTATATACGCTTCTTTTTTGGAACAAAATACAGCATAGAAGGCAGCACAATAGTCTAATGCTCAAATTGAGTAATTCATATATCTTAATGATTGTCCCGTACTGTATTTCCTTAATAAAAATGATTCTGGGAATCATATTTTCTACATGCTCAATAGTCTTCCCTTTTTCACACAAGTAATGCAGTATAGCAGCCACAACTATAAAGGGCGTAACCCAGTGCGAAAGCTCCGACACAAGGTGTGGTCTGGAGAAGAGAATTCCTAGACAGCCTTACCCTTGCAAAATTCTTCTAAATTCTGCAAAGAGGCTGGTTCGAACCCAGGACCTCCAGTTTTACCACTGCGCCAGGTCCGCCCTTCTATCAAATGTTGAAATGAAATAGTGGTATGGTTTTGCACTGCTTACCTGTGGACCTGAAAGATGACCTTTTTGCTGTTCATTGTAATATCACGACTAGCTTTCACAAGCCTTTCTCTCTTATCATTCTGCAAAGAATGGAGAGAAAATATCAAAAAGCACTGATAAATTAAGTACAAGAGTAAGCATCACCAAGCCTACTATGAAATAATAATTTCTATCTGTTTAAGGAAGAAAAATACTGACTGGTTATAAAACTATTGATCCAGCACAAATGAATTCCATTCCATTGAAAATACTGTCATTCAGCACCATTTAACTAACCTCAACTCAAATGTGAACTACCACTATCAGTGATATAACCCACCCAATCTGAAATCGGCACTCATAGGGCGGCCGCACAGCAGCCACTGCTACAAGGGTGGTGGTGTTGGGTTCTTCGGCATTTCACCAAACACCTAGGACGCATAACATCCTGGCAGCAAGATTACAAGCACACTGACCTAGAGAACACTACTCTAGCATCTGTTCTCCGAGCGCATCCCACGTGACAAAAACTCGAGCAGAGAAAGCACTCGAAGTACAAGACTCAAAGCATCGCACCCAGGTACCCAACTACAAGTCCAGCGAGGAGACGGAAGATGGGAAACGAGGCACCGTACCAGGGCATTGAGGTACTCGGCGTGCTTCGCGAACTCGGCCTTCATCGCGGGGCACCCCTTGGAAGCCGGAGGATCAGCCGCCGCCGCCGCGTCCGTGGCCATCGTCCTGGACCTCTTGGGCACCGAGCCGGCGGGTGAAGCTGCAGAGAGAGGCAGAGAGCAGGAGGAGGTGAGAGCACGAGCGGAGGAGGGGAAGGAAGGGGCGCGGGGGTGAAGCCCGCAGGGAATGGGGGGGCTGAGAGGTGGACTGGTGGAGGGAGGGAGACCGTACGCGAGGGATTGGGGCGGAGGAGGGTTTTGCCTGGTTGCTGGGGCGCCGCCATGGAGAGGAAGGAGAAGAGGCGCAGGTGGGCGAAGCGGAGGGGCACCATCTGGCCTGTCCCCGTTTTGGTGTCTCGCTACGGGAGGGCTGGGTTTCGGTGGGGCGGAGAGGGTTTTGGGTTCAGGAAAGCGCACTTTGGAGAGGGTTTTGGGTTCAGGAAAGCGCACTTTGGTGTGGGTTGCCAGCGTGTATCACGCCGAATACGGTTTACATTGTCTTTCGGTTTACATTGTCCTTTTTTTCGAATCAATACGGTTTACATTGTCAGCAGGAAAGAAAGACATGCGAACATGTCATGCGGATTATTAGATTAATCTGTTTCTGTGCAAAGCTAAATAAGGTACTGAACACATTGGCGAAAGCAAATTAGAGAGGTGCATTTGCCCGTAAAGCTAAATCAGCGATCGATCGGAGATTTCCAGCCTCACTATCGCACCGGCGGAGCGTCGTTGGGGCCATAGAGGGCCATGACTCCCCCTTGCCTGGAAAAAAATCAGAAGAGCAAAGTGCAAACTACCGGTCTAAGTGCAGTTTGTGGCTTCTTGACAGGTAATTCATCCTACAAGCAAGAAAGCTCATGAAAGCCCATGAGGCACAAACAAACGGTGAAAGCAACACAAAAAATATCGAGCCAATTCCAGTGACTAGCAGACGAGGCAACGACCTCGGCCGTCGGCCCTTTGCAAGCCGGACGCTGTGACCGGCGAGCCATATCTGCCGATGCCTGGGATCCTCCACTTCCTTTGCAGTTGACTCGTTGACATCGAGTCGTCGTCGGCCGTCACCACTCGCAAGGGCTGGCGCCTGGCGGCCTGGTGTGGCGTCCCGCCCCCCCCCCCGGGGCCAGGCCCGCATACACCTGGTAGCTCTCTAGGATATCAAGAATTCCCTCACAGACCAACACAAGTCTTTTCTACGCATTTTGTCCTCACTCGTGCGCATCCAGGAAAAACTTCCCGGTCGGTCACACATCCCGAAACTGCTCCGGACCAAGCACGCTTAACCCCGGAGTTCTTTGAGGATGAGCTTCCGGAAAAGAAGTTGCAACTTATTGGTATGAGTATTCTATCAATCCTATTAAGTCTTGGGCCAGGATGTCACACCTGGTGCCAGTACTTTCATCTTGAAGGTATGGTTATTTTTCTTCCTTCTTTTGTTTATCTTCTAAGACCCTGTTTGTATACGCTTTTCCTAGCCACGCTTGGATTATAATCTAAGCGAAGATTTTCTCGCTTCTCGCTTTTCGCTTCTCGTAGTTCAAATCGTTGAAGCGGCTTACCACATAAGTGAGAATCGGTGGAAATAAGCAAAGCGTTTGGCGGGATTCTCGCTTATTTCCACCGATAAGCCGCTTATAAGCGGATACAAACGGGGCCTAAGTTCTAAACTCTTTAGATCCATAGAGTATGTGGGCTAGTAGTGGCTAATTAGCTGACAATTTATTGTCAATTGAGATCTATTGTTATTTGTTTTGAGAAAATTGAGATGTTTTGCTAGTTTATTTTGCCCTAATCCCCAAATTGCACAGTTTATACGATGTGGTGGTTTTATAACTAAATACAATTTTACAATTTGGTAGGTACAAATGGGTAAAGAGAAGCCCATTGATTCATTTTTCAAAGGGAAAAGAGATGAACCAATTGTTGAGCAACCTCTAGATCAAGCCAACCAATTGGCCCCTTACAATTTGCTTCACGCTCTGCTACTGCACGGTCGATTAGCATCGCGACCAGCACATGGTGTGTCCCACCAACCGTTGCATTCGCTTTCAAGCTGCAGTCCTGCTCCCCATTCTCTTTTCCTCCTCCCTCTCTCATCTCCAATCCAGAGCAGCTCCGTGAGGGATCGAGGTGGGCGGCGGGCGGTCGGTGGTGGAGTTCCAAATGGAAGAGCTTGGTGTGGAGCTCGAGCTCTCTGTGGGCGCGTGCTAGCGGGGCCGCCGGCTCGGCGGGTCTGGCCCTAGGTGGCAGTGGCATGGCTCGACAAGCTCCCCCGCGGGGTGGAGTTGGACAGGCTGGAGCGGCATTGCGAGCTCCCCGCGTGAGGACGACGACCGAAGCGGGCTGGAGGGGCACGCGAGCTCCCGCGCACGAGCGCCCGTGGCGAAGCGGTGAGGTGCAGGCGGGCCTAGTGGGGAGCTCGCTGGGGCGGTCGGATGTGCGAGTCAGCGCGGCAAGGAGCATGGCAGTGGACTCTTTTTTTCCAAAACCTTTTTTTTCCTTATTTTGTTCAAAAATTTTATATAGAAATTTTTTTAAAGTTTGTGCCAAGTTTTTCTTCAATTTTTTGCGTTTCAAAACTTTTTTTCTAATTTTTCTTTCTCGATTTTTTTAAAAACTTTCGATTCCCGATCGTTTTCAATTTTGTGTGAAATTTTCATTCATTAAAGTTTGTTCAAAATCTTTTTGTTCCTAATTGTTTCATATTTTCTGTAAACTTTTTGTTATTTTTTCCAAAATATTTTTGTTCCAAATATGTGAACAGCCTTTTTTATTTTTTTAGCTGGCACGGCGCAGTTGGAAGGGGCCCATGGGATCTGGTGGTTGCCATGTGGATGCGGAGGGGACCATGGGAGGTCGGCGTGTCGCTGCATGCGCTAGTGCCCATAAATTAGACGGTCCCGTATTTGGCTTGTGAGTGTATAGTGTTAAGCTAAGAAAGGTGCATGTATGGTGAAATTTTAAGCATAATCACCGTTTTTGCAAAAATTAGAGGTGCATTAGCACCCCTAATTATAATGTAGCTTCACCCCTGATTGATTGTTGTGAGATTAGAACTATGCTCGGTAACCTTGACGACAGCGGTCCATATCAACCCATGCCGAGATATTTATCCCTCTTTGCCTCCTATTTAGTATGAATTTTTGATACATCTGTTTTGCTTCATGTTTTCTTTTCTTCCGTTGCAAAATACAATTACCGTGTGTTTCTTCATATTTTCCTTTCTTCTGTTTCGCCGCTACATCCATACCCTATTCATGTATTTTTTTCCGTTCCTCTGTTTTTCATTCCTTCATTCCAAACAGACTCTTGGTGTTGCTGGTGCAAATATTATGGTTGCAATATTTTCTTCTCATAATAACCTACACAACAAACTCTTGTTGATGTACCTTAGCTAATCACAAAAATTTAGAACGTAGCGAGTGATATCTTACCTGATAAAAGAAAATGTCGTCGTTAACTTTGTACGATTAACACACTACTATGATAAAAAATCATGTGAAATAAAGCAATGTATCCTACTTTTCAACAAGGAACTAGTGGTTTAATTTACAAAAATTCAGACAAAGTTTAAAATAATACTAAGGATGTTTTTGTAAGGGAAGTTTATAAACGTGCTAAGTATTCGAATCGAAACCTAGAGGACTGATGAAGAGTGCTCGTGGAGTCAGGGTCGGTCACAGCCTCAAGGGTACGTCGGTATCGCACATCATCAACCAAACCGACTCGAAGTCTCGAATCCAATCCGATCCAAACAAAAGGCACCACGGCCTCCCCAACAAAGGAGATGATATAGAGTGTGTTCTTACTAATTATACGATGACGTTACAAGCTAGCTTTCCTTTCCATTAGCACATTTTTCACTGCCAGTTAAGACTTTGTCTTAGCTCTTAAGTCGTTTCTATGCAAGCCCCGAGTGCAACACTGCCATTTGGCCAAATTGGGTAAAGTTAAACAAGCTCATTTCCCACCCTGGCAATCAATGTTAATTTTGTTAAAACAAGAGATAATGAAAGTGTAAAAAAATGGATAATGCATGGTGATTGTGAAATATAACGAGAGAACTGGTGAATTGTCTAAACCAAGAACTTCGAAGAGACATATTTTTCTCAAACACAGTAATTACTCACCCTAGGAATAAAAATCCATAATCACTCGCCTATATGAGTAAAAAAAAGTCTTTCATGCTTCATCATTAGTTTTCTTTCCATACTTTTCCACACTTTCAATTTTATTTTTCCTTTATTCTCCCTAATCTTCCGCAAAGTCTAAATGGGTGAGATTGTTTGGTTCCATCACCCTCCCATTCTACAAGTGTCTCATATATATTATATGTGAGAAAACAATGTAAACTATCT